>NW_017307234.1:0-5518 GCF_000935625.1 Nanorana parkeri | reverse complement strand
CTGGCCAGATCCATACCTTCTATGGAAAAAAAAGTGTAAACAAATAATAAACATTACAGTATATACATATAGATATATACATTATTTATATGTATATCCTAAAGATATTCCATCCCCAAGTCACAATAATGATGTTGGATGTTCTAAATGACATTTGCGTTCTCTGCACAAGCATTAGTTGCTCACATAAGTGAACGCAATGTCATTTTATTTTTTTGCGATCCCAAACCTGTGAAAAATCTCCTCCCAATGAGACACAGAGAGCATAAAAACAAACAAATGATAGAGATCTTAATTATTCCCGAATCTCTCACTACTATTCCCTACTCTTTAGTTCCAAAACCAAAATATGTTTTGGCTTCACATGCACTTTAAATCAGAACTTAAGTCATTTTGTTTAATGTTCACATGTAGCTCTTTATGGCAGAAGTCTTTATATGTCTCTTCTGCCATCAATGTTCCTCCGCTCCCTGGTAACACTTTTTTCTAATTGTACTCGGAACATGTGTAGCTCAGCGTACAATCTGGAGGAGAGCACTTTGCAAGGTATGTATGCTATAAAGTAGGAATATGCTGAGCATACTTGCACATCATGGCAACGGCTCCTGGGCATCCAAAAGTTTCGTTGTGCTATAAGTTTGGAAATTAGCACATTCAAGCCAAAGTGTTCGAATAACTGTTTTTCTTTCAAGTAGTAATAAACTCTCAAACGTTTTTCAATAATAAATCCAGATCAAACAAATATGCATTGCCCAGCAAAGTATTTATTTAAAAAAATTTTGCCCAAGCTCTTACAGTCATCTTGCTTCCAAACAGCTCCAACTCTCTTAGCTCAGCTTCCCTGAACTTCCTTTCCAGTACAAGGTCACAAGGGACAGAGCAATCTCCAGCAATTGTTCATCTACTAGTTTGGAGTATGGAGGAGTAGGGTCTTGCTGTGCCTATGTATTTCTGGAGACGCACGCAGCTACTATTAGTCCACCAACGGATGGCGCTGTGACAGACACAAAGTAAAGATGGGGCCCCGGCAATCCAAATAGTGAATAGTGTGTATTTTATTGACATAAATGCAGCCCATCACATAAATGCAACGTTTCGGGGTCACGCAGGATCACCTTCTTCAGGCAAGACATGTGATACAGTGTAAGCATGAACACATATGAACACATAAATATATATGTACCCAAGTGAATGACACCAGAACCAGCACTCCACTGCCGCTATGACGTCATAATGAAATCATAATCCTGCCAGAATGAAAAAAGACATGCATGCAAGAATAGCTGATTGAGCCACAAATACTTATATACAGTACATATACCACTCAAAACAATCGTGTGTCATCAAAGCAATGTTATACGTGCCCACTCATTGCTGCACAGAAAGTGCTGTTATTCACAAACGCCTGTTCTATGCAGGATGCTTGATTCTAGGGGCACTTCAGTGCTGACAAGTGGGAGTGGTGTACAAGCTTGTCCTCTGCTCCTGCTCAGCTTTGCCTCTGCCATCAATCCATCAGGGTGAGCTGCACACGCCTATAGGGTATGGACTCAGCTCAGCTTCACAGTTCCCATAGTGGCATCAGCACACTGGGCAGGGTGAGCTGCACACGCCTAAAGGGTGTGGACTCAGCTCAGCCTCCCATTTCCCATAGCAATGGTAGGATGCTGACCGAAGGTTGTGGGCTATTAGAGCAGTAATATGAGCAGGGGAAGCTACCAAAATACTCAGCATGGTATCTGGCCCAGACAGCAAAGGAGTAAAAGAGTATATGGAAGTACATATGAACAATTTATATCCCAAAGAAACTCCACTGGATCTTAGGAATGAGTTGATCATACAAAATGCCGTACATAATAGAAAACGGGTAGAGGTGGGGCAAAAAATAGAGCTGTCATGTTAATAAAAATAATATAACAGAATATGTGATGCACTAGGGCTGATTGGGATTATATGCGTACACAATAAATCCTAAGCATTATAGATGCTAGGTAAAAATAGAATTCTACATACAGTGAGGAAAATAATGATTTGATCCCATGCAGATTTTGTACGTTTGCCCACTTACAAAGAAATGAAAGGCCATTTCTATCATAAGTGCATTTTAAATGATAGAGACAGAATATCAACCAAATCAAATAATTATTTTTCTCACTGTATTGGCATAGTAAGGAAGCATGTAACAAATCAATAAGTTGCATGCCTACGACAAGTCACTATTGACGCATGGTAGGATGCATGTAGCATGGTTGCTAAGCAGATGTGATGCATCATAAAGCGTGGCAGGATATATGATGCAGGTAACAAATGTATGGAAAATGAAACCACAGAGTATGCAGGTAAGTGACTATTAACACATGATAGGATGTATTGTAGCATGGTTGCTAAGGAAATATAGTGCATTGCATGACATGGTAGGATATATGATGCGGGCAATGAATGTATGGAAGATGAACACAAAGTATGCAAATAAGTGCATATTAACACATGATAGGATGCATGTAGCATGGTTGCTATAACAATATAGTGTATGGAATAACATGCCAGGATATAGAATGCAGGCAGTGAAGGTGTAAACAATGAGAGAAGTGCTACCCCTGTGAAAATACAAAAATGTCTCCAGGCTGCAAGCATAGCTCGCCCAAGGGGGTTAACTCATCAAAAACAGTAGATCTAGAGTTCTAGACCATGGGAAGAAGCAATTGATCAGTCATGTATAAACTTTTAGCGGTCAGCTAAAAACCATGATAATAAAATGTTAGTATTGAGACCCCTGGGGGTTACTGTATGCAGGGTATAAATCCAGTATGCCTCGATTAGGAGCAAAAGTTTGTCATGGTTGCCACCTCTAGGGTGTGCTTCAATATGGAGTCTATCCCCCTTGCCATTGGCCGTGTAACCGAATCCTTGCCTGAAACAATGGGGTGAAACTTCAGTGGATTAAAACCTTTATGTATTTTAGGGAGACCATAGATCACCAGTATCCTAGAATGTTCATCCACGAGGTACCCGGCTAGCTCTTCACTAAGCAAGCCATTGGTAATGCCCATGTTGATAAGGGATTTGAGTGCACTAGATCCCTGGTAGTGACCATGTAGCTGGTATCATCAGTAAGTACAGACAGCATGCCTTGTTTATAATCAGTATACTCCATGATTACTACACCGCCCCCTTTGTCAGCAGGTTTTAAAATGATGCTCGTATCATGTTTGATCTCTTTGAGGACAGTCAGTTTGTCCAGATTGGTGTATGTCTTATGCTTCATAGCTGTGTGTAAGACATCATGTCTCACAGTTCTCAATAGAATAGAATTGACCCGGTGGCATGAATTTACTCTTACTTCTGAAAGACGATGCCATGCTGTGTGTGTGATCAGTGTGTTGTCTATAGACCACAGTAAAAATGGGGCACCAGCACTCCAAATAGTGAATAGTGCGTCTTTTATTAACAAAAATGCAGCCCATCACATAAATGCAGCGTTTGGGGGTCATGCAGGATCCCCTAGTTTCTCCAATAGCAAACTAGCTATTGCACCCGCCCTCTGCTGCTGTCAATCACTAGAGGGGACCTAATGGAGAACTGCAGCAGTGGACAGGTGCAATAGCTGGTTTGCTATTGGCTATTGCAAATTGAAATAGCCAATAGGAATGTAGCTATGCATTCCTATGCTTATTTTGGTTGTTGTTGTTGTTCTGATGGCAGCCAACGGCTTCGATATCAGAAGAAAAAAAAAGACAACAGAGTAAAACTTTTTGGCAGAAAGTAACTCTCTCCCGGGCGGCCGGGAGAGTTGGGCTATCTGGAGATCAGTGTCCCTGGTTATCTGGTAACCAGGGGCGCTTTTCTGCCTGTGCAAGTGGCCGGAGCCAGCAGTGAGATGACGGCTGACTCTACCCAGCAGTCCATGGCCGGCCTTTCTGCCAGCTTCGCCTTTCACCTCGGCTCAGTCAAGCCAATGCATATGCCTTCAGCTCGAGTGAGCCGCTCGGCCGACTTCGGGAGCTGTACGGGCTATAGTGAATATACTATTCTACCGAACAGAAGGGGTCCTGGGGCCAAAGCTAGCCGAAGCTTTGGCTAGATCCTTCGGCAGCTTAGTGAATAGACCCCACTTTGTGACACACAGCTTACTAGCATACACAAGGGTGGCTATATAGGGCTCTGCAAGGGAAAGGAGCCACCCTAAAGCAGCATATCAGGACCAGTGCTCAGGGGACCAGATGATTCTGCAGGAAGATAAAACTTTTAAACATCAATAAGCAGCATCCATTGTAAGTGATTTCATCAACATTTGAAATAGATTAAAAACATGTGTCTTTAATATCACTTTAAACAATCTACGTATTATATTTTTTGCATTTGAACAATTCCTTCCTGCCTGATTATTTTGTTAAAATAAAATGTAGAAAACCATGGCAATAGAAAGCACACACCTAGCCAAGTGTATCAGGGCATCATAATATATATGGTCCTGCATTTATTGTATCTGTTTGTTTCAATGCCCGCCATGAAATCAGGGAATGGGAAATCCGGTTGACACAGAAACTTCATTTTCCAGACACCTGTAGATGAGGCCTTTGGTGTTTAGGTGAATAAACATACATAGTGGCATGAAAAGTATTCACACACACACACCCTGGAAGTTTTCATATTTAATTGGCATAGGACATTAAATCACACTGGATTGAATTCTATTCTTTTTTTTTTTACATTGATCAACAGATGTATACTCAAAGTGAAAACAGATCTCTGCAAAGTCATTTAAACTAATTACAATGAAAAACACAAAATAACTGTCTGTGAAAGTATACTCCCTCTGCACGTTTGGCAGCAATTACAGCTACAGAGTCTGTGTAGATGAGTCTCTATCAGCTATACACATCTGGACACGGCAGCTTTTCTTTATTCCTCTTTACAATATGGCTCCAGCTCAGTTGAGTTGCATGGGGATTGTGAGTGATCAGCCTTATTCAAGTCTAGACACAAATTCTGAGATCAACAGGGTTATTCACTAAAGGGTGACCAGTTTGGAGAAGGCAGGAGAAGTGAAAAATCTAGGACAACATAACTGACCTGGAAAAATTCTCCGATTCCACTCACTTTGCAGTTCAGCTATGTTGTCCTAGATTTTTCCCTTATCCTGCCTTCTCCAACCTCTTCACCCTTTTGTAAATAACCTTGCTAGAGTCTAACTTGGCTATTCCAGGATTTAAACATTATTGTTTTTACGTCATTCTTGTGCAGTTTGGCATATTTAGGGCCTTTCTGTACCAGATACATGTGTATTTATACCACAATTGCTTCAGACTCCTTGACTAAACCCAGATGATATCCATTTTACTGATTCTGAAACTTTGGAAAATAATTGGCTGCACTATTGATGATTTATGTGTGTCATATTAAAGAGGGTTTATTCTTATGCAGTTATTTTGTGGTTTGTTTGTTAATAGCAAACTTACTGGCCTTCTACATGTTCCATACCAGTTCCACATTTGTCTCACCCTTCTACATGTTCTAT
>NW_017307233.1:671007-676326 GCF_000935625.1 Nanorana parkeri | reverse complement strand
TGGGGTGCAGAGGACGCGTATGATGATGGAATGGAGTGCAGGTATGGAGAGGACTGGTATGATGGTGGAATAGGGTGCAGGGATAGAGAGGACGGGTATGATGGTGGAATGGGGTGCTACGCCGGCTGCCCCCCCCTGCAATGGATTTATTGGCTTGCGTGGATACATTTGTTTTGAACGCAGTATATGAAAGGAACGTGCGTTTGTTGTCCCTAGTGCGCCTGATCAACCGCTGGAGATAATATAACGTTGTCCCAGTAAATAAGCATGCATGAGAATCATAGTAACTTTATTGGGCATTACTCACTGAACAATGCTGATGAACGTGCGTTTGTTGTCCCTAGTGCGCCTGATCAACCGCTGGAGATAATATAACGTTGTCCCAGTAAATAAGCATGCATGAGAATCATAGTAACGTTATTGGGCATTACTCACTGAACAATGCTGGATAAAGCTCACTACTGTGGTAATAGATTATTGTATTAATGTGTTTTGTTGACTGGCTATGTATTGAGGAAGTGGTTGTTAACATCACTTCCTGGGTTGCTGGTTTTTGAAATAATTTGCTGGTTTGAGACATCACTTCCTGTCTGACCACTTCTTGGGCAGATATAAAACAATAAACAAAGGCTGGTGCTGGGTCTCTTAGCATGGAAGCATCAAGCAAGCAACACCTTTCTCCTGTGTCCTAAATCTACATGACTCAAAAGAGGTACTGCCAGTCCTTGCACAAAAGAGCGTAATACAACTGTGCTTTTAAGCACATAGGGGAAATTCTTTGTGTTTGGCGCACTCTAGCGCAGTATGGATTTGTGCGTTGAACCAAGCAAATTTCCATAACAAACTGCTGTCACCTGATCATTAACTTGAATAGGTGACAGCTGACTATTTTAAATGCCAGATTAGGGATTTCTGATGCAGGAAACGCATGTTCCTAATGCAGGAATCCCTAATTGCTCCTAAAGATACAGGTGTGAATGCAGCCCAATACACTTACTCTCTTCCACCCCCCATACACATAAAAAAATACCCCCACGTGTGTGTGTATACATATATATAAAAAACATTGCTGTTTACCTGAATACAGAGGAGCAACAGCAGAGGCGGTCTGATGATTCTATAGAAGTAGAGCAGCTCCCTTTTTTTGGCTCTCTCTCTCGAGACCGAGCAACGCTAAGAAGCTCTCAGCGTCGATCTGTCTCTCTCTCCCCTCAGTCTCTGTCTGTTACATCCCCCACCATCCCTGGGGCCTCTCTCTGCCTGACTCTGCAGTTGAATAATACATAATAGAGAGTGCTCCAGGTTTTAAGAATTGCAGTATATCTAGTATATCTGGAATGGAGTGCAGCACCACCAGGGAAACACTCTCAGTCTCTGTCTGTTACATCCCCCACCATCCCTGGGGCCTCTCTCTGCCTGACTCTGCAGTTGAATAATACATAATAGAGAGTGCTCCAGGTTTTAAGAATTGCAGTATATCTAGAATGGAGTGCAGCACCACCAGGGAAACACTTACCTTTCCCATCCAGGCAGTTGGACTCGGCAGGCGGCAGCAGACATGCTCGTCTTCTTCCTCCGCGCCTCTGCACGGGCAAACTAAGCTCCGCCCCCTGTGGGCACTAAGTTCAGGGGGAAGTACCAATAGCGCAGGGGGGCCCGGGACCAGGCAAATGTAACGGTTATTGTTACTATAATTTAATAAGAAAAAATATGGCTTGGAGCTCCGGGCCCCCCTCTCCCAGCGGCCGGGGCCCCTGACAATGGTATCGGCCGTACCCCCTGACGACGGCCCTGGGGAGGATCCAGATCTAGAATGGTGGCCTGATGTGGGGACATAAAAAAACAGAAGATATTGGGTACAAGCAACTTATTTGGTTAGTAGGGGTGGTGCCAAAAGGTCTAGCAGGCATGGCCCCATGGTTATGTTGACAGCCAGAATAGTGATGCCGATATCAAGTTGGTGGAGATGCATTTATTTCAACACCAGGGCAAATATAGAATAAGCTGACTAGAAGCCAAGTTTCATTTGCTTGTTCCTACATAAACTATATATTTTCACATTCATTTTTATTAAATGTACACAAGCATATAAAAAAAAACAACCTCACTTCTGGTTGCTTCCCAATACTTTACCTATGCCGCTTTTACGGGCTACTTACAATGTAGATACAAAATTTGGGAAAAGCTTGTTTGTTTTAACACCAGTAGCAAGACATACACTCCCTTGGAGTCAATATAAACCAGTTTAAACCAGTTTAATTGGCCTGTTCCCACATTTATTATTTCTCTATAAGTCAAAGAACTGACGGTACCAAAGTACCAATGCCACTTTTACAGGCTACTTTGATATCGATTTGAAGCAATACAAAACACGCTGATTAAAACAGAGGTTGTTTTACTAAAGGAAAACAAACTGTTGTCTTCCACAAGTGAGATTTGCCCTAGCTTATTGCGTGATGTTCTTTTGGTCATACACAATACTTTCCCGATATATTTTAAAAGATAAATTTCACTTTACTTACCAAGGCATAATTCCCTTGCAAAGTAAACACACTGTTGCTGTTTAGTGAATCAACCCCATAATTTCCAGGGTTTTATTCCCACATGAATGTATTTCATAAACTCATTCAATAGCCATGAGGTTAGAGAAGGTGAAGGGAAGGCAAGAAGCAGACCTGTAATAGTCTAAAGCAATGTTCTAAAGCCATGTTCCGAATTTTTTAACATCCCTTGATTTGGTTGCTAAATATTCTTACCAACCCCACATTTTTAGGCTACAATACTCCAGCTGTGGTGAAACTACAAATCCTATGATGCATCTCTTCGGGAGTCATATTTGTGGCTGAGAGAATCTTGCAATGCCTCATGGGATTTGTAGTTCCACAACTGGAGGGCCAGAGGTTTGCTACCCCTGGTTTAGCAGGTTTACAACACTAGCAGAAAATGCATAAAAGACTCTAAAGGGAGATAATGCTGTGGTGCAGTTGCTGTAATTTAAATTGGAGCTTGCGCAATTAAAGCTGCCAAAACAATAAAAACATACATTCAACCATGTTAACACCCACTTGAGGGATTCAGGTGAGACTGCAGGCAATTTAGCCAATTAGCATGTTTCTTTCCCTCATATCCTAGCAATCACTAAAAAGGACTGCATGTGGAAAGGTGTGATTGAAATATGTCTTCAAGATATATTTTGGGTATATGCGTTTGTATGCTTGTGTTAAAGGAAATTAATTTGGCTAAAATTTACCTCAGTCTTATGCCAACTAGGTTAGTATTTTTATAAAACTTTGACCAGTTGGGCCACTGATAAGCCATTTCCAGGGATTTGTTGACTGCACAATAGGACAGCTGTGGTTAGTTGTGCCAAGAGAAACCTTTTTTTACTAAAGTAGATAAAAAGGAATGTTAAGGGTAGCCTCAGACCAGTCAATCAAAATTCCGCTCAGTGTTTGTGAAAGGCTGTAAACTGTATGAATTCAGAGGTTAAGTGTCTGATGCAATCACAGATCTGGAGATACACAGATTAGACATATGGTGGGTGGATGGTGTTTGTTTCTTCATAGAGCCTTTTTTCAACTAAGTCCTACACCGAGAAAGGGACTCAATTTATTTTTATTACATTTGTGCCTCTGGTGGCTGAGCAGCAGTGCCATTGGTTGCTATGGCGTAGGTGTTATTACCATAGCAATTTTGAAATGGCGCCAGCATCTTAGCAACCAAATGATGCTGGGGGCTACACACCACTGAAAGCAAAGATATTGGTTGGGCAAATGCATGATTGGTTGTAATGGTGCAGCCACCTGCACTACAGCAGCCAATTAAGTTATGCAGTTCAGTGTCATGGCTTGCTATGAGACAGATGGCCTGGGGACAGGGCCGGCCTTAGGCCTTTAGGCACCCTGTGCGAGAAAGCTTTACAGCGCCCCTCAGTGGCCACACCCTTTAGTGGCCACACCACCCGTAACCACACCCATTTCCCCCAATATCCGCACCATTTTGTTAAGCCGCAAAGAAACATTAAAAAGTATGATAAAATAAAACTTTTATTCAAAGGTATTAAACTTGTAGGCACAATATAAGTATTCTTATCAAATAAAACAACAGAAGGTAAACAATAAATGTCAAACTAAAATAGAGTCTATAAAAAATAAAGTGTCCGGATGTCATGCCGACACCTTTTTTCAAGTAAGTGCATCTAGAAAAGTAAAAATAGAAAACAGAACACAAAACCTTGACTACATGTAAAATGAATGAATTACTATATATGTCTGAATATACAAAAAATTTATTCTGGCACATAATAATTTGAGAATGTGCGACGGCCATAGGATCTAGTCAACACGTCTTCAAGACCTGGACCAAAGAGCAACTTCCATTCAAAGGGCAACCCACACAACTTGGATTTAGAGGAAACATCCCCCTCCCAAGACTCCAGCCAGATAGCTCTCCTAGCTGAATTGACAAGAGCTGCTGATCTAGCCGATGCTCGAACAGATTCAGCCGCAGCATCAGCCAGATATGCAACTGCTTTACTCACGAGTGATAGAGAATCTATCACTTGTTCCGCAGGGGCCCCTAGGGAAACATGCTGTGAAACCCTTTCCAACCACAAGTCTAAGTTCCTAGCCACACAGGTGGAGGCCAAAGCCGGGGTCATAGCAGAGGAATTTGCATCCCATGCTTTTCGCAACAAGGCCTCTGCTTTGCGATCCATTTGATCTTTCAGATTCCCTGAATCCACACAGGAGAGGTCCTGTTTTTTAGACACCTGCGATAATGCGTCTAATTTAGGGCATTTAAAAAATGTCTCCTCTTCAAAAACGCCTCTTCCAAGACCGAAAGGCTAAATGCTTCCTTTCAGGATCCTTCCATTCACCTAAAACTAAATCTTTTAGTTAGTAGAAAGGAAAAACTCTACCTTCGGAATCCTGCAACCCCCTGTAAAGCCTATCTTGCACAGAACAAGCTTTTGGAGGTTCAGGAATCTGTTCAGTAGTATAAATAGCCTGTAACAGATCGTCCATGTCATCTAGAGCAAAAAGGTGACGTGGCGGTTGAATCTCCACATTCCCTTCTACAGTCTCTCCCTCTTCTAGGGAACTGTCAGTATCTAAACCAGAATGCTCCTCTTTCTCTTCTACCCGAGTAAAAGCAGTAATAGAAAGTGAACAAGGCAGAGCAGAACTTCCAGATGGCCCTGCAGAGGCAATCGAGGAGGTAGTGATTGGCAACAGTTCAGAAAAAACATTCTTGAAAGATTGCACAGCAGTCACCATTTCATTACGCATACTGGCCATAAAGTCCTGCATAAGTGAT
>NW_017307233.1:628018-670338 GCF_000935625.1 Nanorana parkeri | reverse complement strand
GGGGCTTCAGGGAAATATTAGGGGTCCAGACAGACCCCTGACATTTCCCTTTTAAAATAGAAATTGAGGACACCAAATCCTCAATTTCTTTTTCAGCATCCTCAGCACTCAATGAATGGGAAGCTCTCAGTACAGAGGCTTCCCATTCAAATACTTAATATCGACTCTTCCTGAATGGGGAGGAGCCTCTGTACTGAGTGCTTCTCCCCATTGAGGAAATCTTGAACAGGCTGCAATGTAAATCACAGCCTGCTCATTCATAACTGGGGGGACACATAGGACTATGTGTCCCCAGTTATCTACAAACACTGGAGTGATCAGACGATGATCCAGTGTTTGTCCTTCTCACACGGAGGATCAGTAAATATCAATTATATTTACCAATCCCCCCGCGCTGCCACGCACACAGAGCCGCTGTCATCCTGAAACTGACGGGATGACAGCTGCCCTGATCTCCTCCCCGCTCGGCCATCCTGACAGCTGCGGGTGCGGCATCTCTCCCCCTCACCGCTCTGCCATCCTGACAGCTTGCCAGCAGGCCGGCGCCCCCCCCCCCCCGAAGGGGGGGGGGCGGACGAGGTAGCGCTGTCATATCGGATGGCCAGCGGTGAGGGGGAGAAAAGCCGCCCCCAGGATGAGCTGTGTCGGCAGCACGGCGCCCTTGTTGCCATAGCGCCCTGTGCGGCTTCACAGCTCGCACACCCCTAAGGCCGGCCCTGCCTGGGGATCACTTAGTCTGGATGTTTGCCAGCCCAGAATTTCTGCCTGGGATTGGCAAATGTCCAAGCAAACTGCACCTCTGCTAGTTCACTAATCCCTACTCAGGATCTGGAAATGAATAAAACATCGAAACATAGGTAAGCTAGTGGTTAAGGCAATGAATTACAAGCTTAAGTCAACCTCTAAGCAGAAAGAAGCACCATAGAACAAACACTGTTCAGTCTTTGGTGCATGCATAAGTAGTATCTCAATAGAGGTGAAAAAAGGTTTTCTAGGTATGTGCTCCAAGCTGCACTGGGAGGAGAGGGCAAGGAGACCAAGGCAGATCTAATCCAACCTTTTCAGGGAGGGCTGACCTCCAATCCAGCAAGGACCGAGATGGAGGAACGGACGGGGGAGGGGGGCGGGCACAGCTGGCTCTGCCTTTGGATAGGCAGAGCCAGCTGTCAATCCCACAGCTGGGTGGATCTCAACAGCAATGTTGGGATCCGTCCCGGCTGCGGGGTCTCAGTATAGCGCGACCTGTAGCTCACGGTATACTGAGCTTTGGGTCACTGGAGAACGCTAGTTAGTCTTCTCCCGTGACCCTTAGGAGAACATATTAATTTGTATATCTGTAGCCTTAGCGGTTATGAAAAAACAGATGTTTGAAAATTGTCAGAAATAGGTTTGCTTAAACCAAGATGGCCGCCAGAGCATGTGACCTATGACCTTTATGTTTTCAAGGTTTAAACACAACACGGTTCTCTAACATTGTGCCAAATTTCATGAGTTTTTACATAACGGTGTGGCAATAATTGGCATTTGAAAAAAAAGCTTCAAAATAGAAATATTTGTCGAATCTGACACAATGAAATGCAACCATGTGGCCAATTGACTTGTAATGATCAGTTGTGAATGCAGATCATATCATGACTATACACAGCAATTTGTTAATCTGAAGCTTTATTAGTTTCTGAGAAATGGATGTTTGAATATGGAGCTGAATATAATCACCTAAAACAAGATGGCTGCCAGGCAATGTGACCTATGACCTTTATGCTGCAAAGGTTTGGGCATAGCAGAGAGCTCTACCATTGGGCCAAGTTGCATCAGTTTGTAACAGTGCGCTTATAACAAGCTTTAGAAAAAAAGGCAATAACAATATCATCTAAAAACACCATTGGCTTGCAGCGGCCATTTGGATTGTGGAATCGGGCCTATTTCTACAACCGTGGCAGAAGAGGTCGCCCTGGACATATGTGCAAAGTTTGGAGTTATTCTGATGAATGGTTTCAGAATGTAAGTTGTTGACAGAATATTGCACAATCCAAAATGGCCACCAAACCATGTGACCAATAGAGCTCTAATGAGCACATGTGGCAACAGAGCAAAGCATAAGCTCACCCAGCAAGTTGTACATCTGTAGCTTTAGCGGTTCTGGAGATGCAGGTTTCTGAATAATTCACAAAAATCGTCACAAAAACCATGATGGCTGCCTACGATCTTTATATTATAAGAAGCTCTGCAGAGCACAGGGCTGTATCAGTGTGCAAAGTTTCATGAGTTTTTGACTTACAGAGCACTTGTTAGACATTTGAAAAAAGTGGCGGAATAATAACAATACTAATAACAATACTAATAACAATACTAATAACAATACTAATAACAATACTAATAACAATACTAATAACAATACTAATAACAATACTAATAACAATACTAATAACAATACTAATAACAATACTAATAACAATACTAATAACAATACTAATAACAATACTAATAACAATACTAATAACAATACTAATAACAATACTAATAACAATACTAATAACAATACTAATAACAATACTAATAACAATACTAATAACAATACTAATAACAATACTAATAACAATACTAATAACAATACTAATAACAATACTAATAACAATACTAATAACAATACTAATAACAATACTAATAACAATACTAATAACAATACTAATAACAATACTAATAACAATACTAATAACAATACTAATAACAATACTAATAACAATACTAATAACAATACTAATAACAATACTAATAACAATACTAATAACAATACTAATAACAATACTAATAACAATACTAATAACAATACTAATAACAATACTAATAACAATACTAATAACAATACTAATAACAATACTAATAACAATACTAATAACAATACTAATAACAATACTAATAACAATACTAATAACAATACTAATAACAATACTAATAACAATACTAATAACAATACTAATAACAATACTAATAACAATACTAATAACAATACTAATAACAATACTAATAACAATACTAATAACAATACTAATAACAATACTAATAACAATACTAATAACAATACTAATAACAATACTAATAACAATACTAATAACAATACTAATAACAATACTAATAACAATACTAATAACAATACTAATAACAATACTAATAACAATACTAATAACAATACTAATAACAATACTAATAACAATACTAATAACAATACTAATAACAATACTAATAACAATACTAATAACAATACTAATAACAATACTAATAACAATACTAATAACAATACTAATAACAATACTAATAACAATACTAATAACAATACTAATAACAATACTAATAACAATACTAATAACAATACTAATAACAATACTAATAACAATACTAATAACAATACTAATAACAATACTAATAACAATACTAATAACAATACTAATAACAATACTAATAACAATACTAATAACAATACTAATAACAATACTAATAACAATACTAATAACAATACTAATAACAATACTAATAACAATACTAATAACAATACTAATAACAATACTAATAACAATACTAATAACAATACTAATAACAATACTAATAACAATACTAATAACAATACTAATAACAATACTAATAACAATACTAATAACAATACTAATAACAATACTAATAACAATACTAATAACAATACTAATAACAATACTAATAACAATACTAATAACAATACTAATAACAATACTAATAACAATACTAATAACAATACTAATAACAATACTAATAACAATACTAATAACAATACTAATAACAATACTAATAACAATACTAATAACAATACTAATAACAATACTAATAACAATACTAATAACAATACTAATAACAATACTAATAACAATACTAATAACAATACTAATAACAATACTAATAACAATACTAATAACAATACTAATAACAATACTAATAACAATACTAATAACAATACTAATAACAATACTAATAACAATACTAATAACAATACTAATAACAATACTAATAACAATACTAATAACAATACTAATAACAATACTAATAACAATACTAATAACAATACTAATAACAATACTAATAACAATACTAATAACAATACTAATAACAATACTAATAACAATACTAATAACAATACTAATAACAATACTAATAACAATACTAATAACAATACTAATAACAATACTAATAACAATACTAATAACAATACTAATAACAATACTAATAACAATACTAATAACAATACTAATAACAATACTAATAACAATACTAATAACAATACTAATAACAATACTAATAACAATACTAATAACAATACTAATAACAATACTAATAACAATACTAATAACAATACTAATAACAATACTAATAACAATACTAATAACAATACTAATAACAATACTAATAACAATACTAATAACAATACTAATAACAATACTAATAACAATACTAATAACAATACTAATAACAATACTAATAACAATACTAATAACAATACTAATAACAATACTAATAACAATACTAATAACAATACTAATAACAATACTAATAACAATACTAATAACAATACTAATAACAATACTAATAACAATACTAATAACAATACTAATAACAATACTAATAACAATACTAATAACAATACTAATAACAATACTAATAACAATACTAATAACAATACTAATAACAATACTAATAACAATACTAATAATCAGCTGGCTCTGCCTTTGGATAGGCAGAGCCAGCTGTCAATCCCACAGCTGGGTGGATCTCAACAGCAATGTTGGGATCCGTCCCGGCTGCGGGGTCTCAGTATAGCGCGACCTGTAGCTCACGGTATACTGAGCTTTGGGTCACTGGAGAACGCTAGTTAGTCTTCTCCCGTGACCCTTAGGAGAACATATTAATTTGTATATCTGTAGCCTTAGCGGTTATGAAAAAACAGATGTTTGAAAATTGTCAGAAATAGGTTTGCTTAAACCAAGATGGCCGCCAGAGCATGTGACCTATGACCTTTATGTTTTCAAGGTTTAAACACAACACGGTTCTCTAACATTGTGCCAAATTTCATGAGTTTTTACATAACGGTGTGGCAATAATTGGCATTTGAAAAAAAAGCTTCAAAATAGAAATATTTGTCGAATCTGACACAATGAAATGCAACCATGTGGCCAATTGACTTGTAATGATCAGTTGTGAATGCAGATCATATCATGACTATACACAGCAATTTGTTAATCTGAAGCTTTATTAGTTTCTGAGAAATGGATGTTTGAATATGGAGCTGAATATAATCACCTAAAACAAGATGGCTGCCAGGCAATGTGACCTATGACCTTTATGCTGCAAAGGTTTGGGCATAGCAGAGAGCTCTACCATTGGGCCAAGTTGCATCAGTTTGTAACAGTGCGCTTATAACAAGCTTTAGAAAAAAAGGCAATAACAATATCATCTAAAAACACCATTGGCTTGCAGCGGCCATTTGGATTGTGGAATCGGGCCTATTTCTACAACCGTGGCAGAAGAGGTCGCCCTGGACATATGTGCAAAGTTTGGAGTTATTCTGATGAATGGTTTCAGAATGTAAGTTGTTGACAGAATATTGCACAATCCAAAATGGCCACCAAACCATGTGACCAATAGAGCTCTAATGAGCACATGTGGCAACAGAGCAAAGCATAAGCTCACCCAGCAAGTTGTACATCTGTAGCTTTAGCGGTTCTGGAGATGCAGGTTTCTGAATAATTCACAAAAATCGTCACAAAAACCATGATGGCTGCCTACGATCTTTATATTATAAGAAGCTCTGCAGAGCACAGGGCTGTATCAGTGTGCAAAGTTTCATGAGTTTTTGACTTACAGAGCACTTGTTAGACATTTGAAAAAAGTGGCGGAATAATAACAATACTAATAACAATACTAATAACAATACTAATAACAATACTAATAACAATACTAATAACAATACTAATAACAATACTAATAACAATACTAATAACAATACTAATAACAATACTAATAACAATACTAATAACAATACTAATAACAATACTAATAACAATACTAATAACAATACTAATAACAATACTAATAACAATACTAATAACAATACTAATAACAATACTATTACCAACAACAATAGGTGTCTAGCAACTTCGTTGCGTGGCCACCTAATAATAATAATCTGAACAGATACAATAGGTGTCCTTGCAACTTCGTTACTTGGCCACCTAAATATAGCTGCAAGCAGCAATAAAGGTGGCCAAGCAGTAGAGCCAGTCATAGCTCATGAGAAGATATTGTAGTTAGAGAGATAAAAAAAAAAAAAAAAAAACATGATTTTATTAATTATAAAAAAATTATAAAAAAGTAAAGGACATCAACCACAGTAGAATCTGAGCCATGCACTTGTACAATAACCAGCATTTTCTGCATTGGGCTACTACACATTGCGTTTATTCAATATGCCCCCCCTCCCCCCACCACCCATGACCCAATTAAAGCATTAAAACCCAACTAAAAATTATTTAGATTCGTGACTAAGCAAAGAGAAAAAAAAAAGTGTCGCAGGCCAGCACAATATAAGCCAAAGTAAATTTTGTAAAAAAGTTACAATCTTGTTTAAGGGCTTGTTCACACCAAGCGCGGAGCAGATCCAGAGCAGGTGCAGACCGGATCAAAACTGCGTCCAATGTATTCCTATGGTATTTTGAGCTCCAGTTCACATCGCAGCGTGCAGATCCAGAGCAGGTGAAAAAACTGCGGCAAGCCCTATTTTACCTGCTCTGGAAAGCATCAAAACGCAAAAACGCATGCAAGTGCCTGAAAGCGCATGTTAAACTTAAAACTTTTTTTTTTTTTAAACCAAAAACGGCCTGGTACGCATCAAAAACGCGGCACTACCCACTGCACGTGCAGAAACCTGACCGGATCTGCTCTGCATTTGGTGTGAACAAGGCCTTACCAGCTGTGCAGTGAGGTCTTACTTGTTAAGCTGGCCATACAGATTTTCGTGGTCAGATGGAAAAGGTGGAACAGATTCCTCCATCTACACGTAATCTCCAACTTGGCCAAGCTTGTTAGTATCTTGTTAGTCGTTCCCGCTGGCTCCCAAAATACCTGAACAGTCTGATTGGATGCAGGCATTGTTCAGGTGTTTTGAGTGCCAGCGGGTCCGACTAGCCAGATACTGAAGCTTGACCGTGGGAGATTCCTCTATCCACGCAGTTTAGCGTAGATGGAGGAATCTGTGGCACTTTTTCCATCTCACCAGAGAAAATCTGCAGATAATTGTAATGGCCAGCTTTAGAATATAAGCCATTCATGTATTACATCATTAATGGTAATCCTAAAGAATGAATAGTAACAACCAAAATAAGTACATCACATTTTTGCAAAGATATGTTTAAAAACAAAAAACAACAAGGATTTGGGAAGTTCATGCGCTCATGTGTAGGCAAAAGGCCATTTCAAGGCAACACACTGCTCACACCTGTAGGCCACAGATGGGACACACACTAAAACAGTGGTGTTGCCATTTCAAGGCAACACACTGCTCACACCTGTAGGCCACAGATGGGACACACACACTAAAACAGTGGTGTAAAAAAAAAAATCTAACCTCATGAACATTGCAGAGAAATGCATAAAGTTTTTTTTAACAATGATCGTTTCAAACATATCTTACCAAGCATGTATAAGCAGCACTCCATATGCTCACACATGTAGGCCAAAGACCAAAAGGCACGGATGGGAATATTTATAGATAGCCAACATGTTCTCATTCTACTTTATCTGCATCACTGACAAAGCATTAAGACTAACATGCCTTTCCAACACTTAATGCTACAGTTTAAGTATTTTTGCTGCAGTATTTAATACCAACATTGCCAAAAATTCTGTACTTTATGTCTTGTCATGTTGTACTATACCTTTTTGCAAAGGTAATTACAAACAAGAATTCACCACGCATGTGGGAACACTCCATGCGCTCACACTTGTAGGCCAAAGGCCTTTCCCATGTATAATTTTATAGATAGCACCCATTGTTTTCTTATTGGCATCTGGCAAAGCATTTGCAACATTTAAACAGTGCAGTAAACAAAAAATGTTTAAGTGTAGCATTAATAGTAACATTGCCAAGAGAAATAAATTAGTTTTTTTTTTAAATAAATTAGTTTCAAATTAAGTTTACCAAGCATGTGGGAGCAACACGCCAAAGAGAAATACATCAAATATTTGTAAAGATGAACATTTCAAACAATAACTTACCAAGCATGCAGGAGCAGCACTCCATGTGCTCACACCAGTAGGCCAAAGGCCTTTACTATGCACAGACGGGAGGTATTTATAGACTAGCTAGCCACCATTTTTTTTTTTTTTTTTTTAACCCAACTTTTTTTGCATCACTGACAAAGCACAAAATGTCCAGATGTGTTGCTATTTCTGGACAAATGCAGAAAAGATTAAAACAAATATATATATATATATATTTATTATACACATGGTCAACGTGTAAATTAAAATGTGCCTGAAACTTCCCCCTCCCAATCAGCTTTAACTCCTTATGTCCCAGATTCATTTGTGTGATTAGTGTTGCTTTTTTACCATACTGAATACTGTTTCAATGCTTGAATATTGTTTAATGCTTACTGTAAAAGAAGAAGTCTGTCAGATTTTTGGTTACATGCTGCATGAGGTAAAAACAAAATTAGACAAATAGGTTTCTCTACATTAATGTAAAAAATAAAAAATAAAAAGAAGAATGGTTGCCATGGGTAACGAAGTGGGCTTATTTTTCCCCCCTCCCACTGACATTAATAATAAGGGATTGTCCTCCCACTGACACCGAACCTTTTCTCCAACTGAAGCCAATGGCAGGGCTTATTTTGGTACCACTACCCCAATGATACAGCACTTATTTTCTTTCCACCGACACTTATTATATATGGAGCTTATTTTTCAGGCAACTGACAGCAACAATATGGAGCTTCTTTTTGCTCCCACTGATACCAATGTTACATTTATTTTTCTAATACTGACACTAAAAATAATAATAAAAAAATAATAATATTTCACCCCTTCCATCTGACATGGAGCAAATTTTCCTCCACTGACTCAGATGATATAGGAACTATTTAAACCCACTTTTTAACTCTTTAAAACCAATGATATAGGGTTTATCTTGTCCCATCAATGCTAAAAATATGGGGGTAAATTTCCACCAACTAACACCAATGTTGGGGCTTGTTTTAGGTTACCGATACCCAGTGGTGTACTATGCCGAGGATTTTGGTGGGCCTTTTTATGGAAATGTTGACGGTCACCAAGGCCCTCTTCCTTCTGTCTGGGCTGTGATTTGTAGTCTCTTTACAGCTTGGAGTCAGTGGTGAAGCGAAAGGGACAGCTGCAGCTGTGAGCCTGGTAGATCTGCCGCTGACTCCAAGTTGTAGAGAGACTACAAATTCCAGCAATAAATTACACAGCAATGCAGAATACCACCAACTATAGAGGACTACAAATCCCAGCAATAGATTATAAACCAATGCAGAATGGCACTGACTATAGAGCACTACAAATGCCGGCAATACATTGTTAAGCACTGCAGAATAATTCCATCAGCTATAGAGGACTACAAATCCCAGCAATACTTTATCCAGCAATAAAGAATACTATGAAACTACATACTCTGTGTTGCTCCAGGTTCATGGCCTGATGTCTCCAGGGTCTCAGGAGGGCTGTGCAGGATTTTAGGGGGACTGTGCAGGTGCTAAGTCGGCCAGTGTGAGCTCTCTAGTGGTCAGTGCGGTCTTTGGGTGGTCAGTGCGGTCTTTGGGTGGTCAGTGCGGTCTTTGGGTGGTCAGTGCAGGCTTTTCAATTAAACTGGTGGTGCAGTGTGTAAGGCAACGAGTCTACAAACACCAGGTCGTGAGTTCGAATCTGGGCATCGGCCTGAAAAAAAACCCTTTTTAAAAAGTAAAGTAAAATTTTACTTTTCCACGCACCATAGCCAGTACCTATGGAGTTTATCAGGCAGGCTATATTTGATTGGCTTTTTCTTTCTCGGATTCAAACTCACAAGCTGGCATTTGTAGCCCAGTCACCTTACCTGCTGCGCCACCAGGAGTTGATGTGAATAGATGAAAATTTCTGGGTGTTAGCAGACATATCAGGCACGGTAGCGACCAAAGGGAAAATAGTGGCATGCTAGTCAAAGGAATATAAGAGTCAGCAAACATTTGGCATTCTCGGCTGAAACCCAGACCCACAAGCCATGGACGCAGTGGTTATTTTGGCCCAGTCACCTTAGCAAGATTTGGCATTCTCAACTGACAACCAGAATGGAACTCACAACTTTTGAACCCATGGACACAGTGGTTATTTTGGCCCAATCACCTTATATGCTGCGCCACCAGTGGAGTCAATGCACATAAGTGAAAAATTCTGAGTGTTAGCAGACAAAGGGAAAATATTGGCATGCGAGTGTAAGCACTATAAGAGTCAGTGAGCATTTGGCATTCTCAGCTAACACTGGGAACAGAACTCGCAACACGGAACCCAAGGACGCAGTCGCCATTTTGGCCCAGGTACCTTACATGCTGCGCCACGAGAGGAATCAATGTAGTTAAGTGAAAAATTCTGGGGGTTAGCAGACATATCAGGCACGGTAGCGACCAAAGGGAAAATAGTGGCATGCTAGTCAAAGGAATATAAGAGTCAGCAAACATTTGGCATTCTCGGCTGAAACCCAGACCCACAAGCCATGGACGCAGTGGTTATTTTGGCCCAGTCACCTTAGCAAGTATTTGGCATTCTCAGCTGACTGCGGTCTCAGTATACTGCAAGCTATAGCTCGCAATATACTGAGCTTTGGGTCACGGGAGGATGCTAGTATATGTCCTTCCGCGACCCTTAAGAGAACTATGGGGAAAACACTTGCCTCATAGTTCTCTTTTAAACACGTTTGTGTATTCTGTGACAGCTGTCAGATTCTTTACATTCGGGATGGACGTGTCCACAAAGAAGCAGAAGCTGTTACAGAATAACACGGATCTCTCAGCTTCTTTCTTTATATATATTTTGTAACAATATTGTGTTACTTAGTTTTCATTCTGGATACAAGTCAGAGAAGCCAGAGAGTGGTAATTGACAGCTCTCCCTCTTGTTACGTTTCTTTCCCAATGAAAATCGTACGTATCTGAACTTTGTTATCAAAACATTCAGATCAGTTTGGATTCGTTATTTCTGTTATTCCGATGCATCTGAATGTACAAATTTCAATTCAGAACGAAATGAATCGCACATATCTAAAGTTAGGTTTATTCTGCTTATACTGTATATCACCTTATCAGGTTAATGCTTTCACCCTTCATCAACTTGCTAATTAAATGTTTAAATTATTTCTACATACTTTATTTTAGGCCCAGTGATGCCATCACTAGATCTATGTGCTGCCCTATGCATTGCAATTCAGGGCTGGTGGGGGAGGCCTGCAGGGTGCTGTATATAGCTTCCTGAAAACAGCACCGTACCTTGCCTCAGTATTCCTCTCAAGAGTCCTCAGTCCTGATGCAAGCAGTTGGCAGGCTCTTTTGGGGGAGTTATGCAAATATTTTTAAAGTATCTCTTCAGGGAGGTGGGGGTTTCATATGCATTGCACTGCAATTAGATTTGTTGTTCCACAATTCATATTCCTCCACAAGCACCAAGCTTGATGTATTGGGCCCATTGACTCAAAGCAATAGAATATCCAAAACTGCTTTAAAAAAAAAGAGATGACATGGCACATGTGCAATCAGAGATCGATCCAAAGTGGCGGATAACCCAACAAATGGTTTCCTTTTGTGTCATTCATCTTACTTCATGTTATATATTTTTTCACAGCATAGACATCACACAGATTGATAGTTTTTGGTGGTTTTGAAAAGTTTGCTGTGAAGGAGACGAAGCATAAGCCAGCCATGGTGATATTCAGGGACAATAGAAATTGAGCAATGAATAGTACAATAGCTCTCCCACAGACTCATTTTTATTTGAAAACTATTCAGCGCTGACGTTTTCTGTCAATATCTAGTTTGCAACAATCCGATATCAAATCTTCAGGATGGAAATGTTCAGGATTTGGCGGTATGACAGTCATATCATTTATGTATTTGCATCATATTTTGTATTATTCGAATGTCATCAGGGTATATTGAAGTTCAATTTGGTAGCCGGAATGGCAGATCCTGTACACTAATGATAACTGTCTGTTGTCAAATGTGGTCAAGATCGAAGCTGCCTGATTAATAGGGTCACTTGTCTGTGTCTGCTGGTGTATGGGAAGAACACATCTTCTTTGTTGTGGCTCTTTACAAGCTAGCTTGAGTTATTGTTTTTGTTTTGTTAACTAAATCTTTTACGAAAGACGCAGGCAGCTATTGCTGATCTCTCCTTCTGGAAATCCTCCTTGCCTGTATTTCATGTTCACTCTCTTGCTTAAATACTTTGGATCACTTACTATGAACAGGTATGCAGATAAGCACCCGTGACTCTTCCCTATTTTTCCTGATATACATGAGCTCCAGAAAATAGGTCAGCATAATAGCCAGGCAAATAGCATTTCCAAAAGGACAACAATGGCACTTCCCATATTTCTGTCAGAAAAAGGTGGTATCATTTAAGGGCCCGCTCACACCGGGTACGTTGGGGCTGCTTTGGAAGCGTTTCCCAGGATCGGATCATCAGCACTTTCTGTGATTAGACTCCAAAGCTGAACTCCAGGCAGATTTAATTTGTTCACTTCTCCGGCCTTCTCCAAACTCTTCTCCCTTTTGTGAATAACCCTGTACATATTAGCCTCTTTCAGTTCCTGTACAGCAGAGCTCAGACAGGGGAGTAAGAAGAAGCACAAGGTGTCAGTCAGTTGTGCTACAGTGCAAGGAGCAATGTTGATAGGAGGGGAACACATAGTGACCGAGAGATGAGCTTATCAGTGTTCTGCTTCTCCTTCCATTGTCCAGTCACTGGGTGGGGGTAGAGCTGGGGACCTGTAAGTGAAACTGCAGCAGAGAAAGACTAGGTCCACTACCCTGCAAAGCATTGCTGTGCTGTGGGGGCAGAGCTGTGTAATTCTCAGTACTGGATGGACTTGTATACAAATCTTTGGCAGGTAAAACATCTTTCATATATGTATTTATTCTGTGTGTTGCTGCTTCCCCAGAGTTCAGCCTTAAGTCAAGGCTTGTGGCTAGGATGAGGGAACATAAAATATGGGTTTTCATCTGATATGTCACGTTTGTGTGAAATGCAGAGCCATAAATAATCTATACAAATGTCTGGAAAATGTCTGAAAACCACATTTGTTTTTTTTTTTTAAAGTTTCAGCTGGAAAAATCAACAGAAAGACATGTTGGTCGGTTGTGAATTCCTCTGGGTGTCTCCTTTGCAGTGTTGTATATGTCGGTTACATCAAGCTGGGGCTATATGGTGGGATATATGGTGGGATATTTGGTTTTGCGCTGGCTGACGAGGTTTATTTGTGCTGCGTTTGTTACATTAAACTAGCGAGCTCTAGATTTTTAGCAATGGAACACCCAGTCAATATAAGAGCAAAGGCATGTGACTTTACCATGACTTGTATGATTTGTATGATTACTATTACTTAGCTGGTCATTAGTTCATATTAAACAATCTTATCAATGACGACCCAGGCAGTTGTTACCGATGCTGCATACGCAGCTTAATTAAAGTGATAGACGACCGCCTCCAACAATCAAACCTATTCTCCTTAGAAAGGAGGCGATCAAGAGGGGACCTTATTGCAGTCTTCAAAATCATGAATGGGGACAACAATATTTGGAACAAGTTATTTTCACCAAGAACAGAACTGAGAACCCCTGGGCACAACAAGAGGTTAGAAGAGAGGGGGTTCAATCTTGGAATGTACAAGGGGTGTTTTACTGTGTGAGTAGTAAAAATGTGGAATTCCCTTCCACAGGTAGTGGTACCTGCTGATAGCATACTGTGAGTAGATAAGTTCAAGAAACTTCTAGATGAGTTTCTTCAGTCACTAAATATACAAGGATATGAGAAGTGTTAAATACACATAAATACAGACACACATACACTGGATGGACCGTTGTATTCTTTCCACAGACTCCCACCTCTCTTTATTCAACCTCACCTACTATGTTACAATTCATTTAGCAGACTTGTGGCTGGTGTAGATGAGATTGGTGTTTTTCATTCAAACTCGGCACTACTCAAGTACATGCATGTGTGTGATATCCATCCAGTCGTAGCAGACGTTGTGGGCACCATGTCTGATACGCTTGAGAGTCTTTCCCAAAGAATTACCTTTGCAAGTCGCCAAGTCTTTCCTCAACCCTCCCCATTTACATGGGCTTGGAACCAGCTTGTAGAATGTTCATAGCGAATTTCTGCACACACAGTAGGGCCAGTTTAGACAGGAGGTAAAGAAACATGTAAGTGATGCTTGTGAAAAGAATCACACCACTGATACTGCATATAGGAATATTAACTTCAGAGCTTTACCCAGAACTCCTGTTCTGATTATGTGTATCTAAAGTCCTTTTTTTTCATTTGGGATATGAAAGGAAGGGCTAAAACTGTTAGTATTGGAGCTGTGTATAGCCAGCTCTGAGAGTTGAGATGTCTGCTATTGCCATATGAAATGCTTCCCCAACTGTGAAACACTCACTGTCACAAACACCTTAATTGTTCCAGTGTAACCTCCTGTGAACTTGCTGCTATCTACGCCTCTACATAACCCTCCCAACCACTCCTTACATCTCCACTGCCTCCAGTTCATTTGAGATCTTAACTCCTTGCCTTAACATTCTACAGCCCTTCTCTGCTACAGTACCACCTCTTCTAGTGGTGGACCTAAGTAACAAATGACCCAGCAATACTTTAAACAGCAATAGCATTACTGTATAAAGTACTGCTGGTATTTGTAGTCCTCTATAGAGGGTGCCATTCTGCGTTGCTGCAATGCAGAATAGCACCTACTATTGGTGGATATCGCTGAAGACTTTTGGATGTACTATACTCTACCTAGAGGAAGGGGATTAGTAAAACTAAGTCAGGAATTTCCATTTGTCTAAGGAATTACATTTTAGGTTAAATAGGACAGAGATTGGTGTCCGTGGACTTTCTGCTGTCCTTATTAAGGGCCCAGTCACACCATCAAGAATACGTTTCAGTGCGTTCGGCCTCTAGAACACACTGGCGGTGCATTGAACTCAATGGCCCCGCAGCCCGCTGTGCGATCCCTGGCACCCGAATGTGTGGCACATTAGTGCCTGCGTTCTGATCCAATGCGATCTGCCAAAAATGCTGCAAGCATGCCCCCTCCCGGCCCAAAACAAAGTGAGCCGGCCAGGTTGCCTTCCAGTGCGTTCCAGAGGCTGAATGCACTGGAACGCACTCTTGATGGTGTGATAGGGCCCTCACCCTCTATACTCTCCATGACCTCCACAGAGTCAGTGATAGATCCAGCAACAGTGATTTTCCATTATTTGGGAAGTGTGCGGGGCTGTCTGTATGTGTGGGATTGTGAATGGTTGTGGACAATGTTGTCAAAGGCTTTTAATGGGAAGATGGAATATGAACTTTCACTTTTTTGATGTTTGATTTTTTCTATGAAACTTTTTCATATTAAAATCACTAAGACCTCCTTCACACCAGATGCAGTGCGTTTTGGCCCTCTGACCACAATGTGAACGGCCGCACGGGATTGCAAGGCACATTATGCCTGTGGTTAAAATGCTGCAAGTACTATTTTGCTCGCACCGGACCGCAGGCATAATGTGCCTTGCAATCCCATGCGGCCGATCGCATTGTAGCCGTAGCCACTTCAATGGCCCACCACACCCCCTCCTGCCCCACAAAAAAGTGAGCCGGCCGCAATGCGAGGCAGTGCGTTCTGGCCAGAATCGGGCCGGAAGGCACTGCATCTGGTGTGACTGAGCCCTAAAGCCGTTTGGTCCCGGTCCTCTTCAGTTCAAACCTGCTGAACTAAATGGTGTTCTTGTAATAGAACACAGAATAGTTGAAACTTTCAAGTTCAGCTATTCTGTGTTCTGGAATGGTGAGTAGTCTCTCAGCCGTCTGACACTCTCCTCCTGGCTGGTGTCAGTTTACATGGCCGGAGGAAGCAGCACGGGGAGACCGAGAAAAAAAAACATTCAATCACTCACCTTGTCACAGACGTGCTGGTCTCCGTCCCTCTCTGCACTGTGAAGCTGCTGCACGCTGGGTCCTCATGCCTGAGGCCCCCAGGGCAGCCCCGTTATTGCCTGTCAGGGCAGCCCATTAATGCCGGTAAATCTTTAATCCGCCCACTGTATCCCGCGGCTACCGCTATCTGCCCACTGCGCCGGGGGGCCCTGCCGATCCCAGCAGGCAGCACGCGGGGCAAACAAAATGACAAAGTGTAATGGGGGAGCAGGGTGACACGGGCCCCCTACTGGCCACGGGCCCTCGGGCCGTGCCCGACTGCCCGAATGGTCAGTCCGCCCCTGCCCGTGACCTTTAGGAGAACTTACCCCATAGTTCTCCTTTAAGGGCAGATTACTAGCTCTCCTATTACTTCCTGGATTTCTGACACATGTGACTAGACATGTGACCATGCACATTATCTCAGGGGAGGAAAATGCCTTTCCCTGAGATCTCCTGAGATTACAGATGAGATTTCCCAGCAATGCTCTGCTGATGACAAGGCAATCCCAGTGTGCATTACGTTGGCAAACTGGTCATTTTACCCTTTCAAAGCAGGAAGTGAATGCTCTGCAAGTGTAAGTATTTCAAAATCCCAGCATTATACACCTGACGTGTCTATGTTATTATTAATCATCATAGAGTAATGTAGTGGTAGGATTTGATTTTTGAGTGTAAAGGTCCGCTTTAAGTCTTCTTAGATTGTTCTACTGTCACATATTTGTATGTTTGTTTTCTGTGTTCTCATATCAACAAATGATGAATATGTTTCCAAAATAATAATAGAAGAAGTAGTATTTATTACACACATTTGGGAGCCCTGACAGGTTAGTATACGTAGTTTATATCAATGCCAAATTGATGAATCTGCAGCCAGAACAAGGCAGACCAGAGATCGGTTTCAGGCAGTGGAAATAGCTCTGCATGAAAAGGAGACATTACTGCTGTGTAACCCTATGGATTCCTGAACACTGTGTTCACTGTAATCCAACCAAGGTCAGAGTTTCGTTACAATCTACAAACACTTTATATATTCTTCTTGTAAATGAAAGAGACAATCTAAATGTTGTGGAAAAATGGATACTTTACTTCAGCCACTTGATCCTTGATAAAGACAACTTATTCTATTTAGATGTTACATTGTTCATTGGGAAATCGTTCAATGCAATGCAGATTTAATGGGATGTAGAGAAACCAAGTAGAATTCATACTTCAGTAGTCTGGGAGTGGTCAGAGTCTGTGGAAAGAATACCTAGGACACATTGTAAGGCTGCAAATGTCCAGAGCTGTAGTAGTCCTTTGTTTTATGATTTAATAAGAGTTCCTTTAAAGTAAGCCAGCAAATATGAAATGATAAGGCCAAGACTGCATAAACAATATGATATCTTACTGAACTTGTTTGGAATCACTTTGTTTGGTCTTATTCCAACACTGACATAAAGTCTAAGCAGAATAATATTCCCCCTATGTGTAACCCCTTAACATATTCAAATATTATAAGAAGAATACCGGACAAATGTTTTCATCTTCTAGAATACTACTTTACACGCTTTGTAAACTACTTCATTTTCTGTATTACTCCCCCAATTTTCCTGATGGATTGTAAGCCCTTCCATCTTGATTATTCCTCCCTTATATCCTAATAGATTGTAAGCTCATCCTCCTTCTGCATCACTACCTTGTAGCCCAATACATAGTAATCTCTTCCACTTTTCACCTCTTTCCCTTATACCGTAATAGACTTTACAACCTGCCTCCTTCTGTATCTCTGAAGTGTACAGTAATAAATTGTAAGTTTTCCTCCTTCTATATCATTACCTTATAACCTAATTAAATTGTAAGCCCGACCGCCTTGAATTTCCCTCCTTTATACCCTGTTAGATTGTACACTTCTTCTGTGTCTGTCCTTTATGCCCTAATATATTTTAAGCTCTTTCACCTGTATCTCTCCCCAATACCTTTATACAGTGTAAACTTTTTCTCCTTCTGTATCCCTACCTTATATCCTAATGGAGTGTAGGTTCTTCCTCCCATTCCATCCTTTCTTTGTACCTAATAGATTGTAAGCTCTTCTACCTTCTGTACCACTATTATGCCTTAATACATTATAAACCTTTCCTCCTTCTGTATCACTGTCATACCCTAATAGATTTTAAGCTCTTTCACCTTCTGTATCTCGCCTTTATATCCTTGCAAAATGTAAGCTCTTCCACCCTCTGTATCATTTCTAATAGACTATAAGCTCTTCTACCTTCTGTATCCTCCCTTATAACCTAAAAAATTGTAAGCTCTTCCAACACATGTAAGCTTCTATATATTCTAACAGACTGCAAGCTCTTCTACCTACCATCCATGCCAACAACCGAACACAACTGCTCCTGGATGACTCCTGGGCAGCAAGTAAAGCTAGCCATACACTGTAATATTTTCTTAGGACTCTCCCGCTGTCTTCACTGTATTCTGACAGCAGTCGCCGTTCACTGTCAGAAAACCTGAACAGAGCAGGCAGCCGACTGGCTGCTCGCTCTGTTACTGCAAAGATTTTCGAACCCCCTCCTTCGATCAGCTGATTGTGGGATGCCAGCCAAAACAGCGGCACCCACTGTGCAAATTTCAGCCGGTTTATCAAGAACCGGACGAAATCCCCAAAGTGTATGGCCAGCTTAAAGGGCTGACAGGAAATTAAATAATATCCACTCCACTCAAAATGAAGAAATTGTAAGCTGTTGGAAAAAGTGCATGTAAGTTATTTGCTCAGACGTGGCAAATTGTGTTTATAGAGAATAATGTTGTGGTTGAGAGCAAGAAATCAGGCAGAACTAATTGCTGCATAATCCCACACTTAAAACAAAGTTCAAGCAGAGAAGCAGCCAGGGAACAGGATATGCAATGCAACCATAATTGTCATTGTAAGGGGATCTGTCACCATCATAAACTGTAACCACTTGTGTATAGAACACTGTTTGGGTGTAAGAGTGATTTAGTCTCTAAGCTCCCTGTGACCATGTTTGGTTGTTTTAATGTGGGTTTCTATAAAAAGTTATAACTTTTACTGCACTCAGGTATCTTTCCAGCTGTTATATTCAGGGACTACATTGTAATTCCCTAATACTGCACAATGGACCTCTGGTAGCTGCCATCCTAATTGCTTTCCACAGAATTCGTTTTTTTATACTACACCTACACACTGACGTGCATTGCTGTTTTCCTTTGTACATCCATGTCATGGGACTTGGGCAGCTAACATATACACCTATACATTTTCTAGTTTTCTATTCCCCCATCCATGCTAGACAGCATGGATCGGGGAATCTCCACTACCAGCTATTGTTTTCTGAGAGCTGGCACCTGCAGCCATCTGAAAATTCCAACAGGCAAGCCACATGGCTCCTTTTGATTCTGTAATAAAAGTTTGTTCAGCTGGGTGGTGCTGACAGAGCTGCCCCACTACTTGAATTGTGGCTAATTCAGCAGGAATCAGACCACATTTGAGCTGTGAATGGCTAGCTAAAGGAACATATGAAGATCAGGGATAGGTGGTCTGCAGAGGACAACTGAGACAGGGCTGGCAACACTGCTTAGGATCTTAGTGCTGCAGAACCACAGTATAGGCTAAAAAATACGGAACATACTGGATTTCCCCCCCCCCCCCCAACGCCTTTTTGTGTGCTAGTGTTTATAAATAAACAATGTAATATTTGATGTCGTACATCAAATCAAAATGAAGGACATTTAGGGCCGACTCACATTTCTGCAGCAAAAAAAACATGGATTTTCTGCATGAAAATGCATTTAAAGTAGAAATCTCATTTCTTCCTGTGTGGTTGGTGTCACATCTCTGTCCTGCAGTTTAGTTTAGTTATATTGGTTATATAAAATATAGTTTTATTTATTACTATTATCATTTATATAAAAGTTGAAATATATTCTGTAGGGCCTTAAAACCTTGGAAATGTATAAGATGATCAGAGAATAAATAAAAATGTGCAACACACGGAGAAACAAAAGGCTAGTAGGCCCTCCCCTCAAGATTTTTTAATGGTTGGGGAAATATTTTGTATTAGTTTCTTCGCACCCCTGCCATAAAGAATAATGATATTTTGTGTTGCCAGCGTGACCCTATGTTCAGTGTTTGTTTCCCAGGTGGCTGAAGGGGAAAAAGAAATGTTCTTTGTTGCACATGTGACCCCTTCTATTATTACTGGCCGTTTGAAGGAATGCACGGTCCAGATAAGGACACACATGGATTTTTAAAAGGACCATTATTCCTGAAACACAAACTTGCATAAACAGCCAATGATAATCGTTCATATATAAACGTATTTCATTTTTTATATTTGGAGAACTTTTGTTTTGTAAAGGTTAAAGTGTATGTCTAGCCAAAACTTTTCTTTTAAACTTTTTTTAGGGGGGGGGGGGATAGAGCACAGAGTTAAAACCCCTGCCAGGATAAATCTTGCTGTGTACTTGTTGGGAAAATTTACTGTCACTCATCTCAAGGACACAATAGGAAGCTCATCAATACTTGAGTGTTTTGTAACTTCGACCTATACAATGCTTAACATTAAAAATCCCACTGTGGTGGGGTGCCTGTTCACACCCAAGCGTTTACGTGCCTGTAGCAAAACACCGGTCGCTCAAAATAAACCCCCAAACAACCAAGAGCTTCTGTTTAGGCAAAATCAAGCATTTTGGCCCTATAGATTATAATAGGAGCGCCTGAAAAGCTTGTGTTCATGCATGTTTTTCAGGTGCTACCATTTAAAAGTCTAAGGGGCTAAAGGCACTCAATTCTGCTTCTGTACTACAAGTAGTGCATAAAAATGCTTCAAAAGTGCCCTTACAAATGTGCAAAAAAATGCCTGTTAATCGTCTGGCTATGCTTACACTTACGTGGACAATCAACAGGACAATTCTAAATGGCAAGACTAGGCCCAGATTTACTGCAGACAAAGAGCACAGGCCTTTAGTACAGGAATTAAAATAAAAAATGTGGCCAGCAGCAGGAAAGTTTGAATCAGGGATAATAGGCTTCCAGTGTGACTTTTATCTTATCTATGGGGATAGGGGAATACATTGCATTTCAGCGATATAATGTCAGATGCTTTAGGTGTACACTGTTCTTGAACTTTTTTTCTTCTTTCAAACGATATACAGTAGCTGCGTGCTGCGAACAAAAGCAGCTCCAAGGATATATGGTCAGTAACAAGTGAATAATATGCTTTGAGTAGCCAAAATAAAAAAAGCCCCCATCAACAGAAAATACAAACTACACTAACCTTTCTACAGTCTCTAGGGACGTGAAACATTTACAATTCAATAGCCAGTGACCATGTCATCTGCTGTCTAGGCCACATGAGGGAGATCCTAAGTAAAGGTGCCCATACACCTTACAACCATCGCAAGACTTTTGTCTTGCGATGGTTGTAAGCGAATTAAAAGCTTGGACAGGCAGATCGTACTTGCGATAGTAGAAACGGTCGCAGGCCTTCCATACACTTTGCGATTATCGTATGATCGCGGGATTTCCCGTGATTCTTGTACGATAATCGTACAGTGTATGGGCACCTTTAGGCCCCTTTCACATGAGCATGTCAAGAGAGGATTCATCAACAAATCCTCTCCTGATCACAGCAGTACGGAGCGGATGTCACCGATGTGACATCCATGTCCCTACAGTTTTTGCCTCCATCGCTGAAACTGCTAGACCCCATGTTGGTCTATGGGGAAACTGATGTAAACTGGCATGTGTCCGTTTACATCAGATTACCCCAGGTGCGGCACGGTTCGGTCCGTCGAAACAGATCAATGATCCATCTGTTTTACCCGAACTAGCCGTAGGCAATGCTAACCAGGTGTAAATGGACGCTCATCCGTTTACACGTGGCTGCCCATAGAATTGCATAGAGCGTCCGGCTGAAAAACTGACAGACGGACCCGAGCAGATTGCTCATGTGAAAGGGGCCTATCATTTTCATTCAGGGGAATAATAGAGAGGAATATGTTTACTCAAACCGTGTGAAGCCTAGATAATAGGTTGCTTTAAGATGGGTTTTGGTTCTTGCAGCAACTTTTCTAGCACACGGAATTGGGATCATTTTTCAGATTTTCGGTGATGTGATAGATAGAGCTAACTTTTACGGGCGGAAGGTGATATTCTATCATATGCCATACCTTTACTGATATTTGCTGTGTAGATTTTGTAGCAAGCCTCCAGAGCCTGAAGCAAAGTTATTGACTGATATAGCAGTCACATACATAGTTAATAGATCGGTTTGTAAGCAATGTGACACAATTTGTTCTAGTTGTAGAATTTTATTTTGACCTAGGGAATTGGCCTGGAGGAGAAGCCTCTCTCCTCATGTGTTTTCCTGTTTACAAGATGGGGAAGTTCAAGTTGCTCAACCTCAAGGTCTCCCCCTCCTGTTTTCATGCTTTAGTTTGTTTACCTAAACTTGTCACTTGATCCTGAGCCACACATCACATCCTTCAGCAACATAATATATATATATATATATAAATAATTACCGGTAATATATAATACAGGGCATGCAAATGAGACAAAATAAATAATAATATTTTAGCTTGGGAAACCTATAAAGAGGTGAAGGAGTAATGTGTGCTTACTGTGTGATGAGGAGCATATTGCTTAAAGACGTGGAGAGAAAAGACAGTCTTATAAATGATATCAGTTACAGAAGTTCCATGCACACATAAGAAGAAAGGTGCAGGCTACATTCCAAGCAGTGCCACCATCATGAAATGCCAGGTGATATTTAAAGGGGCTGGAGCTGAAATAATCATGTAGGCAGTCATTGCTGATCTCTAGTTGTCTGACTCTCTGACCTCAGCACTTTGAGTTACAGCCCAGAGAATACAGGGTGATCAGAAGTTCTCTTACCACTTACAGTGTGCTTGTTTTGCGACAGTGTTTAAGAGATTCATATAACTCCCCATCTCTCTCAACACACCATTAATATTATTTAACCCCTTCATGACTGAGGCCCTTTTTTCAATTTTTGCACCCATGTTATATTCCACATTTTAGGCCTGAAAATGATGTAAAACCCCCCAACATTATATATTTTCTGAATGCCAAGACCCTATAGAATAAAATGGTGGTAGTTGAAAATTTTTATGTTGCGCAATATTAGCGCAACTCCTTATTAAATCCCAAAATTTAGTGACAAATTTAATTAACTAACAAAATTAATTTCCCTAAAAGTAAAGTAAAAAATAAAAATATTTAATAAAAAATTAATAAATAAAAATATAATTTTTTTAAAAAGTAAAAAAAAAAATTGAATAAAAATAAAACATTTTCGGTATCGGTTTCGGCCTGACATTTTTATTATTTCGGTTTCGTTTCGGTTTTAAAAATTCCATTTCGGTGCACCTCTAGTTCTAACCCATCCTACTATAGTAACATGTGCTGTATTTCCATTTGCTTCCCTATGACCAATATTTGCCCTCATTCTCCAATCCTCACTCATGTGAGGGGAAATCTACTCACTGGGATACAGTAGTACAAACCGGACCAAGGTTCTAACATATCCCAACTTTAGCTTAACGTGAAACTTCCACAGAAACCTTTGTTTTTCTAAGAGCCTTTCTGGGCAAACACTTTAAAAACACGACTCAATCCAAAACATATGGCCGGAGGAAGGACTAGAACTTCTGTTGGCTTTTTGTTGCTGTTTGGGACTCTGCTGGAGGATCTTTTTATCCATGTGACCTGGGAATGAAAAATGTGCGCCAACAAAAATTGTTTTTGATGATACATATCTATTGTTTTAACTTTTTGGCTGAGTTGGGCTTTAATTTATAAAGGCAATGTGCAGTAATCTACAACACTTAAACATCATTATAGGGCTGCAGCTAACGATTACTTTGATAATCAATTAGTTTCCCGATTTATTTTTTCAACTAATCAATTGGGGGGAGAGAGAGATGCAAGCAACCAACTAACCAATAATGAGAATAGTTGCCAACTATTCTCGTAATCGATTATTGTCGATCAATTAGTTGTTGCAGCCCTGCATCATTATGTCTATTTTTGATGAAGGATAGCTCTTAATTTCGAAAACACATTTGTCTTGCTTAGGTATTCTGACTAGGCGGATCCAGAAACACATTTTAAGGTGTTAGTAATGTTCTCAAGCGGCCTATAAAGAATGATTTGCCTTCTGCTATACAACCTGTAGATGGCATTTGTGTCTTAAACACAGTACAAATAACTCATTTAAAAAATACAAATAAGCTCCCACTTGCTTACTCAGTGGATAAAGCCTCTTTGTAACACTGTATATATTTTCATGCATGTCGTTCTTCCGGAAAATATAGGAACAAAGGAACATATAGGAACAAAACAAATGTCTGTGCAGAGTAACCCTGACATCAGTTGGTAAAGCATTTTTACAGATGTGGAATGTACCATGTCACTTGGATCTTATGGAGTGGTGTTTACTCACATTCAGAGTTGCTTGTTTTCGTCTTCTATACATATTAATGCAAGCGCATCTAAAACATGGCAAAAAGTGTCATAAAATAATGTATAACTATCAAAGATAAAGTTAACGCCTGGGGCAATAAGAGCATTACAAATATTTCACTCGATCCAGCTAGTCATTAGATATTACTTCATTATGAACAAGATTACTTTATTTTAAAATTTAGATTATGAAACAGGTTTTTGTTGCAAACATTTGCACAATTATGTAAAGGAATTCTGCATCTGCCTCTTACAACCACAGGTATGACTTCCAGAGGCAGAGGCAAAGACATGATAGGATTTGTAGTTTCATCAAGGTTGCATACACCTAATTTAGATTACAAATGTATACAACAAATGCCTCTGTTTTAAAGATTAGGAAAGTCACATTGCATGCCAAGACACAATTTATAACTAGCAAAGGAAAGCTGCACATTGGTGGGACGAGCATAAGAACATCATAAATATGCCCCAGCACTCATTCCAGCTAACCAGCATAGAAAGTCTAACCATAAACCATTTCTAACATTAAGTTAATTTGGGAACCCTAATTCTGAACTTTAAAGATTAATAAATGAAGTACAGACTTACCTGTAGATGGGCACAGGAACACAACACACGCCTAGACTCACTCAAGGTGACTGAAGACCCCCAGTGTGTCTGTAGTAAATCCAACAAACCAAAAATAGGGCAGCCTTAAACATATTTTTAACTAGCAAGGGAAAGAGAAATGGATGGGACAATTTGCTGAGCATTGACAATTTTTTTCCAGCTTTGTAAACTTTCCCATGCTAGTTATAAATTGATTTTAGTGGCTCCTATTTTTTGTAAGCAAGTAGAATTTTCAAAAGTGTTAGCAGTGGCAGCCTGCATGCGTCTCTTAGACAATAATTCAGGTTTTATGACATGGCAGTTCCGGATATGTATGTATGGAACTCTGGTAGTATAGTGTTTATTAAACCCAATGAGGGTAAATGAGACAAGTTGTGATTTTTTTACGGATCCCCGCTGCCACAGACCCTACAAGCAGCGGGGATCCATGGAGTCTCTCATCCCTCCCTGGGATGGCTCCAGGGAGGGATGAGAGACTCCAGATGCAGCGGCGGTGCCGGCGGGGGCTAAAGCGACCATCAGCTTATAGTAGAACTGTAAATGCCAGGTCCATACGGCATACTGAGCTGGCCAGCTGGAAGCACTTTTGTAGCTCCGTATGCCGTACGTCCTTGGCAGCGAAAGGGTTAAAAGAGAACTATGGGGTAAGTGTTTTTTCCCCATAGTTCTCTTTAGGGTCACGGGAGGACATATACTAACCTCCTCCTGTGAGCCAAAGCTCAGTATATCGCGGGCAATATAACGAGAGTGCCGTAGCCAGGACGCATCCCGACAATACTGTCAAGATCCACCCAGCTGCATGAGTGACAGCTGGCTCTGCCTATCTAGAGGCAGATACAGCTGTGTACACCCCCCTCCCCCGTTCATTCTGCCACTCAGTGCTGGAGGATCAGAGGGGGGAATCCCTGCGGGGTCAGCAGTCAATGCGCATTGCAGGGAGACTGCATGTTTGGCTGCATGTTTTCTGCTCACTTCCTGATCGATACTGCCGACCTGCAACAGCTTCTTTGTCACAGGTCGGCTCTAACTATGAGGAGGAGTGGACATTTAAGATTTATATATCTTTTACTCCAATGCTTATGTGCACTTCATGGCACTCCACTCCTTCCCCAAACACACATAATTTTCACACAGGTTAATAGTCGCCGGTTATCCTGGGTGAACGAAACACACCATGTACAATTGTTTGTTTTTTTTCAAAGTAAAATCTTTTGCATCACTTTTGGCACAACCTAGAAGAATATGCTCATTAATGTTTCCTTCTCTGGCTACTTAGATTATTTTTATAATATAATCCTATCTATTACAATCCAATGTGTTTGGGTATTTTCATAGAAATATCAGTAAATGGCACTAGTTACTCCTTCAATCTATAACATTGTGCAGCACATTATAAGTTGAGACACAACACACAAGCAGCACAGAAACATTTAATTTCTTTATTACGTTGATTTAAACAGAAATCAACAAGGGAATGTATTCAAGTCTTCGGCATTAACAAAGTTATAGTACCACCCAACACAGTTAAATTACAAATTGCTACAAAGCTCACACACTTGGTGTTACTTGTATATATTTATCAGACAAAGTCTATACATTTTTTATGTAAATGTCGGGACCCACATTGTTAACACAACAGACATCGTCAGCAAATCATTATCTGTCCATATGGGCAGCAGCACTGGAATATTATTTTCCAAGTATAGTTGCATTCCTATAGTGTTAACATTGAAAACGATGTGATAGTTTTAAAAGCCAAAAGTTATATTTTGATTTTGGATGATTTATAGAAAGCTAGGTAGTGTGCTAGTTTCATATATCTGTGGGAGACTCCCATGGTGGGTTTCCGTTTGCATAAATCTTGTCTCTATTTTTCCTCAGCTTGGTGTTTGTGTTGCCACACCTCCTACGGCACTATAGTATATAAAATAAACAATAAATCCAACAGGGAGAGCGAGTCTTGCTAGTATTGGCCATGACATCACTGAAGTGCTCAAACTATCAAGATCACTTTCACCAATAATATAAGACATGAGGTGGTTTAATATTTGAGCATCAACAGGAGTTCAGATATTTGTTATACTGACAGGAAGGTTGGACACCGGCAAATAAAAAGGTTGTAGACCAGCCTAGGATAAACCTCTTCACTACCCAGCATGCCTCAGTTTATAGCAAGCAGTACCAAGAGCATGAATAAAAACAGAGGGGTGAGATACATGAATTCAGCTACTGTTGGGAAATCCAAAAGCAGTCCAACTGAGAGGCGGACAACTCCGCAACAACCACTAACATGCCCAACAAAACAGATCTGTGGACTGGCTGCAACAGGATCAATGCCCATATCTGATATCAGATGAGGCCAACTCCCCTACCAGATAAAGGAACCTGCAAATATGACCTGAAGGAGGACACAGACAATTAACACAATGCTCTCAAGACCAGATAAGAAAGGTCACAACCACAAGGGAGTAATTCTACATGAATGGGAACACCAATATCTGGAGCGAGCAAACTAGTGAGTTCTGCCTGCTGACAATACAGGGAGACGTAGGGCTCTCCACCGACTATGTGCCCCTCTCCTCTAAGTCTAGAAGCAACTGGTTAAGAGGGAGTGTTCTTAAAAGGGACCAATGCAAGTAAGGCTGAAACTCACGGAATGTATTGCCCAGCGCAGGAACCAGACTACCTGTCCTGACACCCATTGATTCTCGGATGTGATCTCCAAGATGGTGTCCAGCAGAGTACAAACCGAAGATCCAATGATGCAGAAGAATCCACCTGTTCTGGAAGTCTAGAAAGCAGTCCCAGAGATAACTCTTATATGAGAGAAACCCCTAGGCTATGGGGAGTTGATGGAGAGGCCGAGTGTCTCTTTTGACCAGGTAGTCTCAGAAACTAGGCCTGCAATAGCAGAGGAAGGGGCTAGAGTAGACCGAGAGGCGATGGATGAAAACAAGACATCTCTGAGAAAGAGATTGTCCAGGGCTCCAGCAAGGAAGGGGAAACTCCCTGTTAGATAGCAAGGGGACTTAAGGCAAACATGCTGTGGGCCACTGCAGTGAGGGACTAAGTTTGTTACCCTCCCTACAGGTGACAGACAGTTACACATGCTGAAACCTTAGTCAAAATGTGGTCAGTATCGGCGAGGAATTGCGTGAATTTGGTCACACTTGTGTGACTGGACTAGATGTTGCCGCTGACAGCATAGTGCACACTACCTTACCAGACGGCTAAGGGAGACACCAAAGAGACCCAAAATCCATAGTGTTACTGGATTACAGATGTCAGTGCCCCCAGGGGGTACAGAGTAATCACCCCCAGAACTGTTAGGAGAGTGTGAGTAAGGGTCACCTTTTGGTAATGGGCTGTCCCTAGATACAGACATGTTGTGACTGGCATTTACACAACTAGGCTCAAAATATGAAACAAGGCCTCAGGTACTCACAAGCCCAGGCAGCAGGTGGATGATGAGAGTCGGTTAGCCGGAAGGGACTTGATCACTGTAGGAACAGTCTGAAGATTGGAGATTGGAAAGCAGGAGCAGCAGCGGAACAGTTTTTCCACTATGTTGAACAGCGGGAAAGAGAGCATGACACTTCACCAAGCTAATGATCTCAGTGCTCAGTCCCTCCCGTTTATACCTTTCTGTAGTATAAACGGGAATAGCTGGAAATGTCGAAGGTACTCAGCAGTGCTATTAACAGTAGCTCCCAATGGGAAGCCCAAATGGCCTACTCAACAAAGCGAGTTCTCAAAGACAGGGCAATTGTTGAGGCAATAACATAGCTTTAGACCTGAAAAGTGATCTGCGGCTAACTTTTATCATGCACATCCATCCCAGCAAGGCCCAAGTATGGCCAAGCTGAAAAAAGGCTGAACCATATATCTGCCATGTGGAGCCCAGCTCAATCAGCAGTATTGTGAGGAATCTTGACTGAAGACAATGTCATTTAAAAAAAAAACACAAAGAAAAATGCTAGCAAACTCAGACGTTTCTCAGCAGAGCTGAAGAAAATGCATCCATTCTCCTTGGACACTAACAAAAAACTGGGACATGGTAGGTAAAGGAGAGGTTATCCTGGGCTGGCCCACAATTTTACTATTTGCCTGTTTCCAATCCTCCCGTAGGCAGCAGTATAACGAGACAACGTCTGAATTCAACGGTCCCTCACTGAAAGAGAAAGAAATATAAATCTCTTTTTGTGTGGACCGACATTTAAATTGTACAGACTTCGATCTATAAGGCACCACTGAATTGCTTGCTAGCTAACACATTAATTCCATATGCATTCTTCTGGGCTGCTCCTCCAATTGTATACAGATATTGTGCTCTTGTTAATGAATGGGCAAACCTGGTCTTACTAATAGAAATATTGCAGGGTGTTAAATATGCTTCATAGACATGGGAGCTAAAGTGCTGTTAAAGTGGGCGCCTGGCACACCTTCCCCACAACTGCTGACTGGTTCCCTATGTTAGGGCCAAAAGGATGTATTGAGCTGAATGACAATATACAGACCATCATTTAGTGAAGCATTTATGTTTGGAGTAGAGAAATGAATACTGTTAGGAAAGTTTTACAACTTTGAGCATTGTCACTTGATCACCAAGCACCAGTGTGTGATAAGTCCTTAGTCTTACCTGCCCATAGTAACCTATTAGATTCACACTTTAGCTTCTACTGTTATTTTCCAAGTTCAGATTTTAATATGATTAGTAAACTTAAACAGTTCACCGCATATGACAGAGATTTATCTACTAAATCTCTATGGTGGGTTACAGACTTAGTACTTTCTAGAGTATTTTACATTCTTGACTGAATCTGTATATTAAGTGTGGGGACACTACAGAAATTAATACATCACAGGTTAGATACAACTATATAACAATGATGCATCTTCCCAATCTGCAATGCCAAATATAAAACACTGGTGAGCAACCACTTCCCACTAATACAATTTACAATAAATAATGACAAGAATTTATAAAGAATGAGAACCATCTTCACAGTAATAGCTTGTGAAACCATTTTAATTTAGCACCACCCTTTCAGTTCAGCATACTGTATCCCAAACAGGAGGGTAACATCAGAGCCTTATATTAGACTGCTGCGAGAACCATCTTTTTTCCCAATGTGAAAAATAGCTGGTTATGGAGTTAGTTATGAACCAGCTCTGACTTGAATAGCAGGTCTCATAAGCTTGGCATGGAGCTGAAGTGATTGATAACGGGGATAGGGGTAAAGATTAGATCGCTTCCTTTGCTTACTTTAAAAAGCATTTTCAAACCATTGATCATATACTTTGGATAGCAGTATAGCTGCACTATCACAACCTGATATGAGACTTGAAAGGACACCTGTATCTTTAGTAGAATTGTCATTTATTTAGATACCACCAGCTCCCCCCCCCCGAGTACAGCCCACTCACTTTCCTCTCCATTCCAGTTATCTTCAGTACATGGACGTATCCAGTAGACATGTGCACTGCCAAAAAATTCGGACGAAATTCGGTAGCTTTAGTACGAACGTTCGTTTCGTTTTCTTTTCTTATTCGTTTTGTTCGATTGGTTTGCAGCAAAAGTGACATTTGAGGGGGGAAAAATATTTTTCTCCTTCTCTAATGTCACTTTGCTCCAATGAACGAAACGAATAAGAAACGAATAAGAACAGAAAACGAAACGAACGTTCGCACTAACGCTACCGAATTTCGGAAATGGAAATTCGGATTCGTTTGCATTAGTTATGTCTGTAATTCGGAATTCGGATACATCCGAATGTCCGAAAATTCGTCCGAATTTCGATTCGGAACGAAACGAATCGCACATGTCTAGTATCCTGTACCCCTTTGTATGGATGTGCCCAATGCTCCGCTGACCTCTTCAAAGGAATACATGTGCCCAGGTCCCATTAATTTGTATTGATGAGCCACATACTCCACTGAATGGCTGGAAGACACCGAGTACAGCTTACCCATAGGAATAAATGGGGCTTTGGAGGGTGTGTTCCATAGAAGAAATTCCAGCTGGGACATTTTTCTTGCAAAGGCGGTGTGATGCTTGGCAAACCTACACAGTGAAGATCAGAGGAACAAGGAGGAAGGTAACTATTTTTACCAATGGTCAGTACTCAGGGGATTTAATGAAAGGACAATGGTACTGGAGGCACTGTTGTCCTTTAATGCTCTGTGGACGGTGGGTTCACTTTAAGGCATCCTTTTTTCTCATTCACTCTCACAAAGATTTCCCTGTAAAACCATAACACTCTAAACCCAAAACACAAATAATATCTAGCATCGTGGAAATGTAAATTAGTCATCTTTAATTTACGTAGGAAGGAATTCTAGAGTCACTAGTGGTGTCATCACTACAGTATTTCTTGGAAACATAAGCAGGGCAGAAATAAACACAGACCTGCGGTACACGGTAGGAATGTTTAAAAGGTCATAAACATGCAAAACTAATACTTCATTTGAGATGGGGACACATAAGTTGCGTCATTCTTTGGCTTTATAAACAAGAAATTGTTGCTTCCGTAATTAACTTGCGAATGAGCCCATTTACACTTGTGTGTTCCTGCAGTGCACCTGCTCTATGTGTGGCGGGTTGCAGTTCCATTCGTTGAATGGCATTCCAACACACTGTACCGTAAAGTACATCTAACCACAATATACAACATACTCTGCATTGTGGTGCACTGCATTGATAGAAAAAAAAATCATGGACATTTTTTGATCCGTTGTGGTGCATTGGCGCCCTTTTATAATTAATGTGCTGCCTCAACACAATGCACATTAACGCACCATAACGGATTGCTAATGTGTAACTACTGCTTACAAAGTGTTAAAACACACGTACAGCAAAAAGCTTTTCTTTGCCATAAACCATACAAGTCCCTAATGAAAACGGCACCTCTTTTGCCTCATCTACTGGCATGGAATAGAGAACAGTACGTATCAGAGCCAAAGAAGCCAAGGTACCATCACTCACTGGGCACACACAAGTAAGATATGATTGCACAGGCAATACAGCTTCTATTAAAGTGTCGCTTAGAATGCTGGGGAGAGGGCCCATCTAACAACCATAAATCAAGAACAGCCACTTCTGCTGGATGGACTCAGGAATGGTGCTGTCATTATGCTTCATGTGTGTTAGATAGCATGTTTGCAATTTTTGGTTGTGAGATTTTGCATTGTTGAACTTTTACTTTCACTCTTAAATTTAATTTATTATCTTTCCTTTCACTCAGGAAACAGTTCAAATTCATAGACATTCAATGTATGTATGATGTGTATCATTTTACCCATTATATAATACTGGCACCAGCGAGAAGTGACAGCTGTTTGGTGGAGTCATGTGGCTCTGGTAGATTCCATCCAAAAGCATAGATGTTCTGAATAGAGTCTCATCCTATTATGATCAGCAGACCCCTTAATATAAACCTGTGAAAGTACCATGTCCTGCATTTCCTGGGTACCCTGTGCATTTTACTACAATCAAGGTGTTGCCAAAAGATAAGAACCCACATTGACTAAAGGAACACTTGTTTAGCAGTAGAATGCACTTATTTTGGTTAATATTTGACTAATTTGGTATTTTAGAAAGTGGTGGACAAGTATTATCCTGGAATTCTCTGTAGGGGGATCATGGAGCATGCCCTTAACAAGATGGTGTTCTCATATTTACAATATATAAATACCTTGACATGTACAATGGTCTGTTACACTGATTACCAATATACAAATCACACATTACTTGTCAAGAAATGTTCTCACCTCCTGATTACTTGAATCTCATTACCTGTATACTACAAGCCTCCTTTGTACGGTCTTGGACTTGTTTAAAAATGAAGTACAGTGGGTTTATACCACAACCAGCAACTTTAATTTACTGTTCTGACAGTTCTAAACTGAAAGTTGGGGGCTGTCCAGTTACGCTTTGCTCAGCTATACTGTATAGTGACATATGAATTATTTGGCTCTGTAAGGCAGAACATGTATTAGTAAAAGACAGACACTGTAGGCGATTACATCTCTACTACACCTGTATTACAATATGTTACAGTTTTCAAGAGGAAAAGCAGTATAGGAATGTTACTATGTTGGTATAGCATCTCCTGTTGTCTTTGCATATATTCCTATGAATGTCAGACTCTGTAGACTGTTGCAGACCGTCCTAGCGTCTACCTTCTGTGATTGCCCCTCCTCTTCATTTACCAGTGTACACAGTTCTTCTCTCAATAGAGGGAGTTTATCCTCACTTCTCTTCCTTGTGGCTTTGAAGCTCAGACAGTAACTCTGTGCCGGCATCTCCTGCTTTCTTGGCAAATCGCAATGCTCCCTGTGTAAATCCTAGAGATCGCAGGCTACGTGCGTAATCTGCAAACACGGCAGAGATCAGTTTATGTGCACAGAGGTTAAGGAAAACAGGCAATTAGACACATTATACAATACATCATTTATTGATAGAAGTAGTTCTACCACCGAGTTTGTCATGCTGAATGTAATGAGCTCCACTTCTTCCTATTTAATTGGGTAAATAACTGAGGTGGCCGCCTATACCTCCACATCCAGCAGAAATGGTATACTTGCCAGGAAGTTCCCGAGGGTCAGGTTTCCAAAAACAATAATTTGCTGAAATTGTACGGTTTGTGATGTATGCTTCCTTGTGAAATGTATAGATGTCTAGACTACATTCAGACTTGAACTAGGTGAAGGAATGATCCCTGTAATTTACTTGTATTAAAACTAAATGCTACAAATCCAATCCCACCTACTGTAATGACAAGACATGTGTAGACTGCCATGGCTGACCGAACGTGAACATGCCATTTTCCTGACTGTCAAGATCCTACCTACTATAATGAAGAGAAATGTTATTTTCCTGACCGCATCCAAGGGCTTCAAATAGTTGATGGCCTAAATAACTTTCTTCAGTGCAGTGACAAGTTATTGAAGCTAGAGACAACCAGCAGTTTCAGAAAAGGTTCCGCAAAAGAAGCCTTTTTTTTTTACATTATAGATACGCTATTCCTGATAAAGTCATCTATTCGCTGACTTTTATTAATCATAGTAGTCCCAGTGCCATGATTAGTGTGTGCGGTTTCACCAGGGCTTCTCAGGCAGAGTGCGGTCTCATTAGGGTTGTGCTGGGTCGGGTCTCACCATGGCTGTTCGGGCAGATGCGGGTGGCAGGTCTCACCATGGCTGTGCGGGTGGATGGTCTCACCATGGCTGTCCCGGCAATGGGAAGGAGGAGATGTTTAGCCGGAAGGTGCTGCAAAGGTCTCCAGCAAGTGCGGGACCTTACCACAGCCGGATATACAGGTGAAACTCGAATAATTAGAATATCGTGCAAAGTTCATTTATTTCACTAATGCAACTTAAAGGTGAAACAAATATATGAGATAGACTCATTACATACAAAGCAAGATAATTCAAGCCGTGATTTGTCATAATTGTGATGATTATGGCTTACAGCTCATGAAAACCCCAAGAACCCCAAATCCACAACCTCAAAAAAGTAGATTATTACATGCAATCAATAAAACAAGGATTGTACATAGAACAATATCGGACCTCTGAAAAGTACAAGCATGCATATGTACTCAGTACTTGGTTTGGGCCCCTTTTGCAGCACTTACTGCAATTACTTTTGCACGATATTCTAATTATTCGAGTTTCACCTGTATCTAAAAATGTAAAGTGCGGGTATCAGAGTATAATATCAGGGCATTTTCACAAGTGCAGTGTGCCTTGATCAGAAAGGGTTGAACCTGATCCTTGAGACCATAGGCTTTAGATGATGGCCTGTCTGAGCCACTTAGAGATGGCAGAACAAGGCAATGCACCCTTACGTGAAACATCTGGATTGATAAAAAGAGAATCAGTTTTTCTAAACGGAGCTGCAGCTCGGAGACCCTCACAGTGCCAAAGACATTCAGACAATGGAACACATTTTCTCTTTGGTGAACTGCAGCTGGACAAAGGGATGGAATAACAATGCCCTGTTTGAGGTGAAAGGAAGTCCTGGGGCCTCAACGTCATCTTTTCCTTACGTAATACCAGAATAGGTTGTTTGCAGATTAAGACCACTAGTTCAGACACTCAGCTCACAGAGATCACACAAGAATACCACCTTTCAAGTGAGAGTAGAAAGAGACATATCTCTAGAGGTTACAAATCGCAATTTCTAAAGTGCAGAGAACCAGATCCCGTTAAGGCACAGGGAAGCAAAAAGAGGATTTGTCCCACAGAGAAACTCCTGGAGTAAAAGCCCAGGGATTCACAGCAAGCTGAAGTATGCCTTCCATGAAGTCCATCAAATAGATCACCGATTGAAAGATGCTCCTGTCTCTCAGAACCTAGGCTTCAACAGTCATGCCATCAAAGCCAGTGAACCAGGATGGTAAATCTGTCCTTGAGAGAGATGACCTGGTAGAGCCCATGGAGTGTCCGGCAGGAGTCTTACCAGGTTGGCATAACACATATGCCCGGGCTAATCTAGAGCAATGTGAATAACCAAAATGCCCTCCAGCTTGAGCCTGCAAAGCAGAAGAGGAAGGAGTATGAGGGGAGGGAAGGCATAAATTAGGGTATACTGATACCGCGGAGACACGAGAGCATCCACTGCTTCCACTAGAGGATACCTGGAGAAAAATCTGTCCAATCTGTAGTTGAACCTAGAGACAAGGAGGTCTGCATTTGCCATTCTGCACCTGTGACACATATCCTGCAACACTGCCTGAGGGTAGGGACCAATCCCTCAAGTCCAGATATTACTGACGAAGGAAGTCTGCCTGCCAATTGTCAACTCCTGGATATACATGGCGGACAAGGTTGATACATGAAGTTCTGGCTCCTCTATAATGGTTTCCTGACAAGGCTATGACAAAAAGACTTCTGTTTCCTCCCTGTTGGTTGATGCAATCCATCATTGTCCAAATGCAGCACTGGACCTTCCTGCTGGAAGGTTATCCAGTCTGGCTTCAAAGACAGTTAAGTTATTATTAAACGGGAGATGAGACTACATTGACCAAGTCCACTGCACCAACAGAGGGCCCAGGACTCCTCTCCAACCCAACAGTCTGGCATCCCTAGTGACATTCTTCCACAAAAAAGGAAGAAGGACTTACTCCATTTCCAGAGCTAGATTCTGAGCCACCAAGCCAAGGACAACCTGGTCTGTCCAGGGAGTGGATTACTTGTCCACTCCATGAATGTTATGTTGAAAAATCCAGAAGTGAAACTGGGACAAAGGAGGCTATCATCAGACCCAAGTCTCTCATGCAAATGAGGAGAGCCAGGTGACTCCTGAACTGGAGATCTCAGGTCTGGGATTGAAGAGTCCAAGATACTCCAAATAACAAGTCTGTCTCAGCAACAATTACTGAGGGTTCAGGATTCATCCAATCCTCTAATGTGTGGACAGTCAAGGTCACATTGTCCAACAGAGCATTCGCTGACTGTTCCCTCAAACAGGAGGTCATCCAAGTATACCACGATGGGGCTCCCATGAGAGCACAGCAGAATGTGTACTGGGGCAAGCACCTTGGTTAACTGCTGAGGTGCAGATAAGAGGCTGAAAGGTAGGACCACAAATGGGTAGGGGAGGGGTCCCACGGCATAGTGTAGGAAATGCTATGTTAGAAACGTTGGTACATGTAGGTATGCGTCCTTGATGTCTAGTGAAGCAAGTAAGTTTCGCTGGGGAAGGGAGAAGATGACAGACCTGGTGGATTCCAAGTGGCATTTCTATCCACGAATTAAGACATTCATAGACTTGAGATCCAAGATGCGGCAGATGGCCCCTTTGGTTTAGGAAACAGTTAACAAGTTAGAGTAGAATCCTTGAAACTGTTCTGCCACAGGAACAACAACAACTGGGTCCAGAAGACCCAAGAGGGCTTGATAGAGATCTGATTATCCGTGTGTGGAAGGTTGTAGATGAGACAGAGGAGGGGCAGAGAGTGAAAATTTAGCTTGTAGCCCTTGGAGACCACCACACACAGATGTCTGAGATGCCAGTCCAAATGTCTCCAAAAGTTAACAAATGTCCCCCCTACTCTGCAAAGTAGGGGCGCACCTAGATGGTGAGAAAGGTTTGTGAGGAGATTTGGACAGTGTTGAACCCCAGGCCTGGTGGGTGGACTTGGGAGTGAAACATAGGGGATATGGATGGTTTGGAAAGGAAAAAGATGTTTCTTTACCTATAGTGAGGGAAAAGACTTAGCAAATGGCTTCTTCTTCTGCTAAGGAAGATGTGTGCTCTTGCCCCCAGCAACATCCTTGAAAATGGTACCCAGAGCACCATCCAAAAGAGATGTAAAAGGCCATGCAGATCAAATGCTTGTTAGATGTGGGTTTCATAGTTCAGCACTTTAACCAAAGTCCATGTGTACAGACAAAAGACCCATGCGGGAGATGAGACAGGAAAAGCTCCACTACTGTAACTTAAAGCTACATCTACTTGTTCCAAACATTCTATGACCAAGGAATCAGAGCTTGGCAGCGTTTTTTGTCAGGTTAACTTAGATGTGCACCTGTGCTTTGCCCAAGCTCCAAATCTAGGTAGAGGTTAGACAGGGATAATGCTTCCCATTCCCATGTGACAGGGATGGGTGCCTGAGCGGTTAATCACCAAGCACTAGTGCTGTCAGGTAGGGGAAGGGGAGTGAGCCACATGCTGCCCCATTCCCACCACTTTGCTTCATCAGGCAAAGACTTGATGCTGGCTGTTAAGTCTATGTTTATGGACAAAATGACAGGTTATCTTTAAAACATGCAACAAACTATGGAATAAGAGGTGATTAAATGATATTGCGTAACACAGAAAAGGATATTAGACTCGTCAGTAATTTCAAATGCTGAGCATCGCAGGCAGGCTTCCAGAAACAAGGCGGCACGATCAAAACACCTCATGCTGGGAAATAAAACAAAGAAAAAGAGAACACAGTGTATGAAATATGTCTATAAAAATCAAACAAGCCTTGCATATGTAAGAAGTACTCGGGGTCCAAAACAAATGCATTTGTGAGTGAGGATTTACCTGTGTAACATTTCTATTACTTTTCTAAAGCAGCCAAGAGAAAGGAGAACAAGGATTGCTTTACATTTCTGGTTGATATGTGGAGAACAGAGATGGTCCACCCATCGTTTCATGACCTCAGCACATTCTTCTGGGTTCAGTCGCACCTGATAAACAAAAAGCGACATACTGAAGATATTGGAAATCAACTTTGGATACACTGTGGAGCTGCATCCGTGTCACTTTAAAGTACCTTAATGCACCCAGAGCAACTGCTGGAATCTGATTGTTACATTGTCCTACACAGGATCCACTGTGCTCAGAGACCAGGATCACTTTTTGGAAAAATCTAAAGCAGCTTTGACTACTTTTTTTCAGAAGCAACAGGGCACCTTGAGGGGAATTTATCAAAACCTGAGCAGACAAAATCTGGAGCAGTTGCCCAGAGCAACCAATCAGCTTCTCCCTTCAGTTTGTTCAGTGAAGATTTGAAAATGAAAGCTAGAGACTGATTTGTTGCCATGCACCGCTGCTCCAGCTTTGATAAATTCCCCTCTTTCTCTTTATATAGCGATTTAAAATATTCAGATCCACTCACAAGGCTTTGCTTGCTCTTGATCCCAGCTCCATGGTTTCCATTGAGAAATTAAAATGTCTGGGCACCCAATCAATTAATTTCTAATATAGGAAGCATTATTAGGTATATGTATGACCTGACACTCCGAGTCTGTTAGTAGGAATGCCAGTTCCCACACAAGTATGCAACTTTGAGAGCCCGTTCACACCGGGGCAGTTTGGCCACGTGGATCCGCCGACATAAACGATCCCATACATTGCTATGGTAACCGTTCATGGGACCACGAGTCCGTGCGATCCGAACTGCCTGCACCCGAACTGCTCCCTGCACTATTTTTGCCACGCTGATCCGCGCGGTTTCCATATAGCTTTCAATGGAACCACACTGATCAGCGCGGTTTGGGGCGTTTTTAATTGCGTTTCAAACGCAAATGAAAAACTTCCAAAACCTCCCTTTTGAAGTCAGTGCGGTTAACCGCGCTAATCCGCAACTGCCCTAGTGTGAATGGGCTCTAAGGCAGGCATCCTTCTACACCTGCATTGCCAGCAACATATATTCACTGGAAATGGCCATGTGGTGTTATAATACTGGGGATATTTCAGGTGCACGCTTTCATACAGAAGCACTACAGGAGTACAACCTGTCTAGTGATGTTTTCAGATATTCCCTTAAAGACCAGCTAGAAAGCACACTTTAACTCTCCCTAGATCTATCACAGAAGAACTCATTTTGATTAGATTTATGGCTTTCCTTCTCTGTAATGCATGTTTGTTTAGTGCTTCGCCTCATCATACCTGCTGTGTAAGACCTAGTGGGGAGTGTTGTGATGTCACGTTATAGGGGACATTTACTTTCAGCATTGTATTACAGTCATGTAGTACCGAGGGAGCTGGTGTCTGACCAGGCAGAGTGAGATTGCACTGAGAGCTCCATCAAGGGGGGGCAAAAGGATTTTACAATGAAATGAGAGGATTCTGTTTGGGTAGAAAAGCAATGATGATAGCACAAGTGGGCACTGCATTATTAATGTACTTACTGTAGGTAACAAACCCCCTCTGGTTACACGGTTTTCACGTTTAAAGGAAGCCTGTGAAAACAAATATGGGAGCAGCCACTGCTGAATTAATAAATGAAAGGTTTAGGCTTCAAGGCTGTCATTCTTATTCCTGGCTTCACTATCAGGAGTATTATTGGCCTGGAATAAGTACAAGCCATGGAGTTTAGACTTGACAACCCTGAAGCCTGTACTTCAGTAAGTCAGCATGGGCAGCTCTCAAACGTCTGTCCCCATAGGTGGCGTTTACAGCGCTTTGTGAACAATGCAGCATTGATCTGTATTAGGCTGGTATGCAATTCACAATATTAGGGGAACCTGATAGTATGGAGAAAGCCAGCAACACGTAATGTTCTATAACCTAGAGCCGTGATGAGACAGTGACAGCACTGCAGCCTCTGTATTTGAATGGTAAATAGTACATGCTCGGGGAACAAGTACAGAAATGCCAATAGATGCTGCCATATATCATCCCTGTAATAGGAGGCATCTGCTGTATTTTTTTTATATGGAGGGGGGGCTCACAAATTCTCTGTTCTCTGCCTTGCTTTTACTGAAGACTGTCTGCTTTTAATACCCTGTTTGTTACTAATGATATTGGGTAGGAAAAACTTTATTTTACAGAGCAGTAGTATTTTATAAAGCAAACTTGTACTTGGCCCATACCAGGCAAAAGAAACATTTGCATAGCAGTCATTGAAAGAAGCCTGTACTGGCCTTCCACACATTTTCTTGCTTCCCCATAATAGCCCCTCAATAGTTGTAATAATTTCAACTATTTTATAGGTTGGGCTTGCACAAGCCTAATACTCTCCTGCAACTCTGCAACAGTTCTCAAGCCTTGCGATTGGCTGCTTAGGCATCTAGCACTGCATTGTGGGAACAATACCTGGAGAAAACAGGCTTTTCTTGGTGTTCTGGCAGGTGAACATGTGAAAGGCAAGTACAGGTTCCTTACCATGCCTGGTATCCAGCAACTGAATGGCCATTACAGGTTTGCTTTAATAAGGTTTTTAAGCAGAAAAAAAAAAAACAGTTCCATGCCCTCCGAATGCAGTTTGGCAGATATCTCCCTGATCAGTTGTTCTAGCTAAGGTGACCAGGCTGCAACACAGCCCTGCCTCGGCAAAGCTATTCCTTTGAAGCACCTGCATGGCTCAACCTGAATTGAGAAACAATGGATTTCCCTGGGCTAGGCTGTATCATACTGAGGCATGCGGGGCAGCTGTCTGGTGTCTCAGAGCTGCTTTGCTACACTGTTGAAATTAGAAGTAGCAGTTTTTTTTGTTTTAGGATAATAATGCTGAACACTGGGGAAATTACAAGAAACTTGCAATAGTTGTAAATCGATGGGGGAGCCCTCCGCACACCTCACAGCAGTCCCGGCCAACAAGAAAGATGGTGCTCGCAGTGATAATCATGGATGGCGCCGTGCAAAACACACAACAAAAAAGTAGATCACCAGCACTCAGTAGTAAAGATGAATATGTCCTTTTTATTGGACAAAATCGTCAAAGTGATAAAAAAAAGCCGACATTTCGGGACCGCGCAGGGTACCTTCCTCAAGGCAGAAAGACGTCACGTCTTTGCAATAGGTCTCCCACTGCACAGATAAGTTTTTATTCTAATTTTCATCTAAGGTATCTAAGATAAGGTGAAAAACAAAAAGCAGCATTACTTACGTTATCCCTTACGTCGTGGTAGCCTCTTCCTTCTGACACTCTGGGCTGCCAATGGGCCCTTGACATCCTCATGTTACAGTGCAGGACTGCTGATCCTGCATTGTAGGGGATGACGTCAGAATGCAGGTAAAGCATCAAAGAGAAGGGGCTTCAGGAAACAGGGTTGAAGCCTGCAGGGATGAGGTAAGTAAAAGTGCTTTTTTTTTTTTAACCCTAGACAAAAATGAGCATTTGACTCTTGCAATGTGGGGGGAGCCCCGCTTCAAGTGTAGATGCACTCCAGTTCACTACGAGTACCGCAAAGTGGTGGGTCCATTAGATTTCTTGCTGTAGAACCTGGATGTTACTAACCTTGGCAAGCCATGCTGCATGGTTCCACTCATTGTATGTCTGCAGGTAACGGCAGGCATCCGCAGCCTTGTCTATTAGGCACAGTAGCTGCACTCCCTCTGTGTAAAAGACAAAACCTCTGTCAGTTTTTCTGGCCAGTACCATATTGAAATTGAAATTAACCTTGCAACCACTTACTTTCCAAACAAAAATATAAAAGAAAACAACTGGAATACAGATTAGATCCTGTATCAGCTTTTTTCAACTAGAGATAAAAGACATTAATGAAAACCTGACAAACATTTATATAT
>NW_017307233.1:613427-628008 GCF_000935625.1 Nanorana parkeri | reverse complement strand
TATATTAGTGGTCCGCTTCCCACTTGAGTTCCTGTTCTGACACCCATCACATATACAGGAATTGAGAGCTTGAGAGCTCTTTTCACTGAGTACACAGCAATAAAACCTTGGCAGAGGTTCTAACCTCCCCTGTTCAATTCAAAATGGAAAAAAAAGGAGTACTGGGTAGTGTTTAAAGTTTATGTCAAGGGGAAAAAAAAGCATATGCAGCACATCTCTACCAATGCATGCCCACTCGACGTGTCTTATCCTTTTAAAGACTCTGCAAGTACAGAAAAATATCTGTTGATCTGCCAGAAATGCACTCGGCTCTTTAGTCCTGTTGTGGCCTGACAACACACAGCATTTTATGGACTGGTGGTGTCAGTGTTCCCAGTGTCTTTTGCTAAACTACTCAAACGCTCCCACTCTCAGATCTCTACAGGCTAATCATTCTGTTGTCCATTATAAGAACTAGGAGGGCTCTGTGAGATAACACAGGAAGTGTGCAAAGGACACAGGACAGCTCTGAATTTCTCAACAGTTTTTTTTTTTTGCACTTATTAAGCAGATATGACAAAATGCTTCTAATTGTATATTTAACAAACCAAAAAGGTAGCCAATAAGAGAAGGCTACTACTGGGGTTTTGATACACTTTAACTATTGTCATCTTAGGGGATTTTATAATACGTGGAGTAATTCTACCTAAGAACATAGATCAAAAATGAGAGAATTATGCCGTTTCACGCTACCAGTGGATATGGGTATTTATTCTATAGTATTGTAGGAAAAAAAACATCCCACCTGCCAGTTTTCCATTGGCTATCATATTGGTCGCCACAAGTTTGATGGTGCTTTGAGAGGGTCCAGAGGAAGTGACTGTGGTCACCAAACAGGCCTTTAGTGAATCACAGTAATACTGTGGGTTGTCGGCACTGGTCTCTAGCAGCAGCTGTACAGCTCGATCCGTCTGCAGAAAAAAGATACTGAAAGTTACTACCCGATGCAGATATCAATTGGACTGGACAAAAATAGTTTACTCAATAAGGTGTTTCTATTAGCAGTACTTCATAGCAACCAGATATCTGTTCACTATGGTCAGACAACAGATTATTTTTTCACATTCATTACCCTCTGCTCCCCTTTGCAGAAGCCAGACAACTTCTAAAATACAGTATGGTGAGCGGTTATTGGGGTCCATTTTGTATCACCGCACTGACTTTTTACCTGCAGAAGACAATTCTGTTCAATACAATATATTCCTAGTAAACTAAGTGAAGTGCGTCATCCGTCCTGACTCTCATTTTACTGCATAATTTGTTTAGAGGGGTGTAAAATGTAAAAGACATATTCAGCATCAAAATCATCCATGTAGTTCAGTCCATTTCACATAGCAGTAATAACCTATTGGTACCAAGTGATTTAACCATTTGCTGGCATTTACATCATCTGTGGCACATTGAAATCAGTGTGCTGCAAGTAGGATGACAGACACGGGTTTAGGATGCTTGGCAGCAGGCAAGGACACCAATCATGAGAAAAAAAATAAAGTGTGGGCTGCCATTATTATTATACAGGATTTCTATAGCGCCAACAGTTTGTGCAGCGCTTTACAATATAAGGAAGGCATTACAATCACAATACAAATCAAGACACGTAGGTAAGGAGGACCCTGCCCCTGAGACCTTACAATCTAAAAGGGAGGGGCAAGTGATACATGAGGCGGTAGCTGTGTGGGGATGTATTGTTTGAGAACGTGACGGTTCAGTGTTTAGGTTGAGGTGGGATAGGTTTCCCTGAAGAAATGTGTCTTAAGGGATCGCCTAAAGGCAGTCAGAGTGGGAAATAGATGGGCAGGTTGGGGTAGAGAGTTCCAGAGGATGGGAGAGACTCTAGTGAAGTCCTGGAGGCGAGCATGGGAGGAGTTGAAAAGGGAGCTGGAAAGCAGGAGGTCTTTTGAAAAGCGGAGGGGACGGTTAGGGTGATACTTTGAGACCAGGTTTGAGATATAGCCGGGGGCGGAGTTGTGGATGGCTTTGTAAGTGGTTGTTAATATTTTGAATGTTATCCTTTGGGCTATTGGAAGCCAGTGTAGGGATTGACAGAGGGGTTGTTTTAAAATGTAAAAGACATATTCAGCATCAAAATCATCCATGTAGTTCAGTCCATTTCACATAGCAGTAATAACCTATTGGTACCAAGTGATTTAACCATTTGCTGGCATTTACATCATCTGTGGCACATTGAAATCAGTGTGCTGCAAGTAGGATGACAGACACGGGTTTAGGATGCTTGGCAGCAGGCAAGGACACCAATCATGAGAAAAAAAATAAAGTGTGGGCTGCCATTATTATTATACAGGATTTCTATAGCGCCAACAGTTTGTGCAGCGCTTTACAATATAAGGAAGGCATTACAATCACAATACAAATCAAGACACGTAGGTAAGGAGGACCCTGCCCCTGAGACCTTACAATCTAAAAGGGAGGGGCAAGTGATACATGAGGCGGTAGCTGTGTGGGGATGTATTGTTTGAGAACGTGACGGTTCAGTGTTTAGGTTGAGGTGGGATAGGTTTCCCTGAAGAAATGTGTCTTAAGGGATCGCCTAAAGGCAGTCAGAGTGGGAAATAGATGGGCAGGTTGGGGTAGAGAGTTCCAGAGGATGGGAGAGACTCTAGTGAAGTCCTGGAGGCGAGCATGGGAGGAGTTGAAAAGGGAGCTGGAAAGCAGGAGGTCTTTTGAAAAGCGGAGGGGACGGTTAGGGTGATACTTTGAGACCAGGTTTGAGATATAGCCGGGGGCGGAGTTGTGGATGGCTTTGTAAGTGGTTGTTAATATTTTGAATGTTATCCTTTGGGCTATTGGAAGCCAGTGTAGGGATTGACAGAGGGGTTGTTGCAGACACTGAGTGGTTGGTTAGGTGAATGAGTCTAGCAGCTGCATTCATGATAGACTGAAGGGGGGATAGCCTGTGTAGAGGTAGGCCAACGAGAAGGGAGTTGCAGTAGTCAAGACGAGAGATAACAAGGGAGTGTGTGAGTAATTTTGCGGTTTCATTGGTGAGGAAGGGGCGTATTTGGGAGATGTTACGAAGGTGAAGGCGGCAAGATTTGGATAGCGATTGGATGTGAGGAAGAAAGGTGAGGTCCGAGCCATTGCTGACCTCCTCCAGAAAACGCCATTTGTTTCTGACATCAATAATTTCTGAGTCACTGACCCCAGAAAAGGCACGCAGTAAGTGAAGTCAGAACTCCTGATCTAGAGTTTGTTCCAAAAAGAGATTATATATAATATCTCACCATTAGTACAGGTCTTGTTTAAAGCTGCCCATGTAGTTTACCTGTATAGGTAACAAACTGACACTTAATAATACACTGGAAAATAGTAAATGGGATTCACTTGTGTTGTCTGTGTATTTTCAGAGATCTGTGCACTCACCTGTCCTAGTAGCAATAGTTGGTCTGCACATTTCCTGGTGTGTTCATAGCTGGAGCGTTTCACCTCCTGAAGACAAATTCTGTCCAACTGGAATCTCTGCAGGTAAAGGAAGAGAATAGGCTGTATAGAACCAAATATAGACATCATGCTGTAATATGTCTATTACTGGCTAACAGTGGACTGCATTGAGTACATTATGTTTTAATGCTGACAGTGCTAAAAAAGTGTAAAAAGGAAAAATATGCTCTCACATGCCCTGACCCCAACACACACCTGAGATCTAAATCTTCCCAACCCCGACATAATGCCTTTACACGTTACCTCCCCTTCCCATATACCTTTAACCGAATGCTTAATCCTTAACCTTAAAAATGAAAAAGAAATCTATGGCTTAGCTATTATATAGCAGTTCTCTATAATATCAGCATTCCCATGTATCACATTGCACAATCACAGACCACCTACCTGGAAGTAAGCATTCTCACACAGTAGGTCATAACAGATGTCCAGGGGTTCTGCTGGGATTTTGGGATTATCAGAATTACTTTGGTAAACCTGCAGGTAGTGAGAAGCCACCGTCCAAAAATGAAGCTCAGCTTCATCCCCATATAACCTGCAGAGGAGATTATTGCAAACCATATCAACAATAACAGTGAGGGAACATGACAGGAGGACTCTGAGTCACAGCTGGACAGTAGCCGCCATGTAATAATATGTGCTCTGCAGGCCGGCTTTATCTCGGGAAGTTCTTGTCCTGTTTAAGCCACCCACAGAAGGAGCCATCAGGTATTAGTCGTTTTCAATTAACCTGGCTGTATTGTGTATTACATGGAAGAAGGATGATAGAGGACACACTGACCAAACATAGAAGTTTGTTTTTAACCCTTTCACTGTTATCAGCCTTATATTTTCTATTCCAACTGACCCAGCCAGTCTTCACTTGTGTCAAAAAACACAATCGGCAATATTCACTAACCTAAAACACCCGGATAAGGAAACTTATTTTCAATAAAGTGACAGTAAGCCCTCGTTCACACCTGAACGTTTTGTAGCGCGTTCTACGCTCGATGAACGCTCTACAAAACGCTCAAAAATCTAAATCCCATTGTATTCAATGGTCTCGTTCCCACCTTGGCGTATTTCCGCCCGTCCCTAACACGCTACAAAACGGCCCACGCCTGAAAAGGTACAGGTACTACTTTGGGCCATTTTGTTGCGCGTTTCCATTGGGATACAGCCAAGTAGCCTTCGGAAACGCGCGACGGTCGCGCAACCTTTTTACCGCGAATCGCGGTAAAAAAACGTGCGACAGACGCGCATATCCAATACGCCTAGGTGTGAACGACACCTTAGCTTCAGCTAAGAGTCTATAATATTGGAATGTTGCAGTCACATGGCTGAAAATATTTAGTAAAGCTTTTGAATTAAAAGTAGTATGAACACCCCATTCATAAAAGCCACTTTTTTAAGAGGAATACTTATATGACTACATGACTACATGGAAACCTGAATGTACCTTGCCACCAATAGACACCTCTGTGTGAGCCTGAAATCTGGGTCTAGAAGAAGGTCCTTCACATCACTGCAAAGACATACAAAACAGTAATTATACTTATATTACCAATGTACTGTAAATGTAGTTTTCAATCATGGCGACAGAAGTAAACACATTCTTCAAGTGGAAATCCATTTTTGGATAGAGTGGCTCTGTAAAGTTGTTATTGTTTCTTTATCCTCACTGGGGATATACACTTACTTCTTGTCCAGAAGAGCACACAGCAAGTGAGGGGGGTAATAGAGCATTTCAAAGTCTTTCCCACCCTATCCAAAAGTTTAAAGACAACTTTTGGTTGGAGTTTCACTTTAACAGAATGACCCTGGCAATACATGGAGAACTATTAACACATCACATATTCATTTTCTAGTTTACATTCACTTTAAAAAGCATTTTTCTGTATGTGGATGTGAATCTGGTACTTGGCAGTAGCCCTATTTCTGGGGCAAATTTACTAGGATGTTCATTTTCATTCAATGGGAGGAATTTATCAAAGCACTTGCGACAGTTTTAGCCTGTTAGATCATTTTTTTTATGTGCAAATTTGTCTTTTTAACATGTGCCCCTGTTTTCTTCAGAGCGTGCACTACTTTTCCAACTGCATGTGTTTTGCACCTATTTTCTTAAGAGCTTGCGGTACTTTTTCAACTGCATGTTTTTTGCACTTTTTTGCACGTGTTTTCATCTGCACTTGTTCTGCGGCTGTCTGAAACTGGAGCATTACCTAAGAAAACACTCACAACTTAAGAAGTCCCCATGACCACTTCTTTAAGATACGGCAGTTAAGCTTTAGGCCTGAAGTTAGAAGTCTTCATTCTTGGAGTCTAATAAACCTAATTTATGAACAACATTACACTAGCTTCATAAATCTGGTGCAAATATATTCTGTGCAAGTTCAAACACTCGCAATTGCTTTGATAAATTCCCCCCACTGTGTTTAATGAAGAAAAAAAAAACACAGACAGATGAAACTTCAAGCCTAGTTCTTTTCAGTGTTTGTATGTGCAATCCTTTAGCAGGCTGTAAGTGGACAGATGGCCACAGCAGCACATTTATGTCATCAGTGATCGCAGTACAAAACATTGACTCCAAGTTAGGTCATTCATGACGGTATACTTGCAAACATCTGCAACTCACTTGGTCAGAGAGTTTATCTGCTGCTGGATCAGGTTCGTCACATCTTCATGTTCTGGATAGACCCTGCCATTAAAAAACATTCATTAGTCAACTTGGCTTTTGAATTCAAAAAGCATAGAAAATAGTGGTACAAACTGAAAGACATAACTGCAAAATCACTAACATCTCTTTTCCTGCAGGTACCACTATTGGACTGTGAAAGCCTTGAAGCATATGTGTTGATGCTCTGACAATAACCAAGAACTGGATAGCATCACCAATAGAAAAGAATCGTCTTTAGGGCGTACAACCAAAGTGTCCAAGTGTATGAAAGCCGCTCACAATTGCAGCATCACAACCAAATTCCACATTTTCTGATGCAGGTCAGAATCAAGTTGGCTGCCGTGCAGTAACACACTTATATTTTTGATAGTTTGATAAATAAGGCCCAGTGCATCATTGCTCTATTTCCCAACTTGGCGTATGTTTGCATTACAAAGAATACGTGCATAATAAAACTTACACATCTGTAATGTCTAAGGAGTGTTTCTCCCCCCAAGGCAGGTGAAGCAGGAAAGCTTTTAACACCAGAGAGGCTCTTGGAAGCAGCATGTATGGGCACCACACGGGATCTGAAAACACAAATACAGTGTTCTTAATTACTGTAATTATCTTCTACTTCAAGCTGAACTACAGGCAGGTGTGAAAAAAAATGCCAACTTGTGATTAATTCCCAGCGCTCACAAGGGCAGAGCCAATGATTGGTTACTCTGTCCAATGACAGCTCAGATCACAGTCACTTATGGGCAACCTGGTCTGCCGGTTGTGTTTTTGGAAGTGCCGTTTATCAATGGCATTATGGAAGTGGTTATACTTTTAAAATTAATTCTACTAGAATAAGCACTGATCGGTTTTCAGGAAAGCCTCATATGATCCCCCTCTAGATTAGAACTCTCTGGGTATGGGATGGTTAGAATTTTGCAGCAACCAAGCCTTGCTACATCCACATGTGCAGACATGGAACATGCTGACAGAAGGAGAAAGAAGACCTGATAAGTCTGCTTATGTTACTCTATTGCCCAATCACAGTCTGGTGTTGGAGTGGTGACCAAGCAGTATTGCTGATCTGCAGCAAAGAAATGTCAGGGCATCAACCAGATTGTGTGATGTCTGCCAAAACTGGGTAATCTCAGGACTGGTTGGAGAAAATGACAAACCCCGTGTATTTCAACTGTGAATTTACCATTTGTCTGGAGTTCAGCTTAAATTTAAAAAAAAGACGAACTAAAAAGTATTTTGTAGAACTATGATCCTGTACCAAATGCAACATGAAAAAAATCTCTGATCCCTCATTGGAACAGCAAATCTGAATGTGCATAGGTAGATTAGAATGATCACTGATCACTTGAGTATGCTCGTTTGTACAAATTGCAATGGACTGCCAAGCAGATTTAAGGTTTGGCTAATCTGCACAAAGAGGCATCAGTGTCTCAATTTACAAATTGCTGATTTGCCAGCAAATAAGGTACTTGTGAGTTTGTTTGTTCAGATCTACCTGCAGAACATTTAAACCAGAGTGCATGAAGTTTACTGTATATATGGATTCTCTTTAGCACAAAATTCACTCCGCATAGAACTAGAGTTCAACAAATTCCACAGGTAATACTGACCAATAAACCCATATGTAGCCTGCTAGCTGTAAGTCAGTACAAAATGAATGGCCACCCTGTGTTACCTGTAGGGTCAGTAAACATAAACTCCTATGCTGCCTGTAATCCACTTAGCTAGGGCCATTTAGAGCAATAGATTGGTAATTCACCACTACAGGTCCTGAGAAAGCTCAGTGAAGCCCAGCGGAAATCTGTTGGCTGAAGAGCGCCTGCATACAATCAGATGTAGGTACTGGTCAGGTATTCAGGTAACCGTCCCCTCCGCTCTTCAAATGACCTTCTGCTTTCCAGCTCCCTCGTCAACTCCTCCCTTGCTCGCCTCCAGGACTTCACTAGGACATCTCCCATCCTGGAACTCTCTACCCCAACCTGTCCGTCTATCTCCCACTCTGACTGCCTTTAGGCGATCCCTTAAGACTAATTTCTTTAAGGAAGCCTATCCCACCTCAAACTAACCGCTCAACCATTGCGTTCTCAGACAATTCATCCCTACACAGCTACCTCCTCATGTATCACTTCCCCCACCCTTTAGATTGTAAGCCCTCATGGGCAGGGCCCTCCTTCCCATCCTGTCTTGAATTGTATTGTAATGTCTTTCTTATATTGTAAAGCGCTGCGAAAACTGTTGGCACTGTATAAATCCTGTATAATAATAATAATTTGACAGGTATCAGGGCCAACTGTCAAAATAAAATAGACGCAGCTGGAAATTCCTCCATCCACACTTTTGAGAATAAATGCAGGAATCAAAACTGTTTTCATTCATTTATTCATTATCCTTACGTTATATACCAAGCTTAAGGATAACCTTCCATCCTCATTATTACAAAAGGGAAAAAACAAAACAAAACAGAATACAGATCAGTCGTCTCCCCAGTCTGCTGCCTAGAGAAAAGATTAAGCTTGAGCAGGCCATACATTATGCTAATTTCCTGAAGAACCAAACAAAATGTGCACAGTGGGTTTCAGTGGACATCCCTTGATCGGCTGATTGAAGGAACCGGTTGGAGAATCTCCAGATGAAATGAGCCAGTGCCCGTTGAGCTGCCGGCTCTGTTTGCGTATTCTGGCTGTGTAATCTACTGCTTTACCTGATCAGCAATTCTAGGCAGTGAGATTACAAAGGAACCTACTACTACATCTTTTTAGATGTTTAGTTCTGATCAATCCTGAAAACTTACTCCTATACACAGGGCACAAACTCACCACAACATACACAAAGGGAAATTGCAGGAATGAATGTTCTTGCATAGAGGGAAGTAATCGGAGTCCATACATTTTTCTCATCATTTGGATGTTCCCTGAATCTGACAGGTCATAATTAACTCTTCAAGCTTGATTGTGCTGGTTTCTACAATAGCAACATGTATGTCAAATTACCTATCAGCTCCTGTTCATCCATTCTGAAGCTAGGAGACTTCATGGACATCTCCAGTACACGGATGCAGCCGTCATCACAGGCCAGGATGACTTTGTCTGATGAGCACCAGTCTACATCTAAGACTCGATAATTCACGTTCCTCCCAGTACGAAGGCTGCTCACCATCTGAATCTGAGGGAAACAAAAAACACAGCATTATGTACACAATATAAGTGCAGTAAACACATTCCTGGTATCCAGGGCTGGATTTACTCTCTCTGCTGCCCCAAGGCAAGGTTCCTCAATGTGCCACCGTACCTGTCAAAGCCCCCCCCCATGGAGAATGGCAGACCTGTAGACTGCACACAAGTAATCTCGGTCTTCCCCGCTGTACCTTTAGCTCTGCTTGCCCAAAGCAGGGCTAAATGTAGAAAACAACTACCTGCCCAGCGCCAGGAGATAGGAATTCCACACCCCTGCTGCCCCGAGGCTGGGCCTTGGTTGGCCTTGCTTGTGGGAAATCCGGCCCTGCTGGTATCCACATGCAGAGAAATGCAGAATAATGTAGAAAAGAAGCACTGTTCGTATTGCCCATGTAAACCTACATTAGCACAGGCATAGAATCTGGTTGCTATGGGGAACACAGACAGATCTTCTTTCAGACTATAGTAAAAGACAGCATAGTGGCCACAATAGTAATACCATTAAATTACATTATTGCAATTTTTTGCTGCCTAGTTATTCAAAGATTTTTACAACTTTTAATTTGTATTATGTTAAATATTACTTAAAATGAATGTAAATCAATTAAGTGCACAACATACATAAAATTTCTTCCTATGTAATTTGAACACCAGTGACACCTGCAGGGCAATCAGACAAAACCCCAACTATGAAATATAAAAAGGAATTATCCTTTGAATATCACAAACTGCCTCTTTGTAACAATGCTCTGACATCATCCAATTAAATACACACACACTTTATATTATATATCTATCATCAAGAACACTAGGGTGGTCTTAAAGAAAAAAAACACTTATCCTTTTTGCCATACATTGAAGGACTAGTTATTCGTAGTAATGATATGCTGCGCCGGTACTGCGGAACTCTTAGCATTTCATAAAAGTCAAAGGTCTTGCAAAAGTTACCTCCTTGGTATCCCAAACCTCGGCTCCATCATTATAAAGCACAATTAGCTTCTGGTTTCCTTTTCCTGGAGCAAATCGGATTTTCCGCACACAGTTCCTGTGTGTAGGTACTCCCCTAAAATGAACCAATAATAACACATCAAAATGTTCACTGCTAAGCACACATTGCAATGCAACATAGCTATTAGCATGCTTACAAAAGGTCACTTATCTCATTAACCCACTTTGAGCATTACATTCAGTACCAGGCAGCAATAAAAGTCACTCACTGCTGATGAATTTGAATTAGAAATGAATCTGGGTGAACAGATGCATCACAGATCAATGGGTTTTTACTCAGCTTTAGGGATAACAGATATTTGTAGATTTGATTTGGAAACTTGTTCAACATAAAGCACCGTATTAAAAAAGATACAATAATGCGCTTTAATAATTAATGCACTTTGAATATCAAATAGTTTAATTCCTGCAATATGACATATAGACTCAATTTAGAATCATAAGGATGGTCCCTGGTACATTACAATAGTTATTACATATGGAAGACTGTTTTCATGCTCATGGGGACCTTTCCAATTCTCTTTTCCATACAAAAAAACATCTAATTGGTTGTTGCTATGGGCAACAAGAATAGTGTTTGCCACTTTAACAAGTTCTGATGTCCTGATGCTAAGTGGATCCGCAGCTTGTGTCAGCTACAACAGGGGTCCCCAACCCCTGGGCCGCGGACAGATACCGGTCCGAAGGCGTGTCAGCATGAGCTCACTCCGACCATCCACAGTGCAGCAATGGAGTGATCTCTTTGGCTCTGACATTGCAGCCGTCAGAGCGGGAGCCAAGCTGAGGGAAAGGAGACGGGGAGACGCCGCACCTGTGAGGATGCCTGGAAGACAGCCAAGAGCTGACTGCTAGAAATGGTAAGTGATAAGCTGGCCATACACCTTACAATTATCTGCAGATGTTTCTGTGGTCAGATGGAAAAGGTGGAACAGATTCCTCCATCTACACTTACCTGTGTGGATGGAGTAATCTCCACGTGGGCCAATTTTCCCATCTGACCACAGAAAATCTGCAGATAATTGTAAGGTGTATGGTCAGCTTAAGCAATAGGGCTGTTTCTACAGGCACTGGGACACCGAGTCGCTACAATGGAAGCCGTTAACCAAGTGCACAAAGAGACAGACCAGCTACGGTTATTCACATGGCTGTCCATTAATGACCTCTCCAGCTCAGATCCTCAGCTCTTCAGGCCTTGTAAAGACCAAATCAGGTGGATTTGAATATCAAATAGTTTAATTCCTGCAATATGACATATAGACTCAATTTAGAATCATAAGGATGGTCCCTGGTACATTACAATAGTTATTACATATGGAAGACTGTTTTCATGCTCATGGGGACCTTTCCAATTCTCTTTTCCATACAAAAAAACATCTAATTGGTTGTTGCTATGGGCAACAAGAATAGTGTTTGCCACTTTAACAAGTTCTGATGTCCTGATGCTAAGTGGATCCGCAGCTTGTGTCAGCTACAACAGGGGTCCCCAACCCCTGGGCCGCGGACAGATACCGGTCCGAAGGCGTGTCAGCATGAGCTCACTCCGACCATCCACAGTGCAGCAATGGAGTGATCTCTTTGGCTCTGACATTGCAGCCGTCAGAGCGGGAGCCAAGCTGAGGGAAAGGAGACGGGGAGACGCCGCACCTGTGAGGATGCCTGGAAGACAGCCAAGAGCTGACTGCTAGAAATGGTAAGTGATAAGCTGGCCATACACCTTACAATTATCTGCAGATGTTTCTGTGGTCAGATGGAAAAGGTGGAACAGATTCCTCCATCTACACTTACCTGTGTGGATGGAGTAATCTCCACGTGGGCCAATTTTCCCATCTGACCACAGAAAATCTGCAGATAATTGTAAGGTGTATGGTCAGCTTAAGCAATAGGGCTGTTTCTACAGGCACTGGGACACCGAGTCGCTACAATGGAAGCCGTTAACCAAGTGCACAAAGAGACAGACCAGCTACGGTTATTCACATGGCTGTCCATTAATGACCTCTCCAGCTCAGATCCTCAGCTCTTCAGGCCTTGTAAAGACCAAATCAGGTGGATATTTTCCTGTCAGAGAGTCTTTATTGATAAAAATAAAAGCCAAGCTTGTTTTGAAAAGTCCCTCTGCACCCCTCCTGAGACCCTCTGCACTCACCCCCATCCCCGTTCCTTGGGAACATTTTCTTCCACAAGACTGGTCCCTGGTGTCAAAAAGGTTGGGGACCGCTGTGCTACAGTATTCCACACATTTGTAAAAGTTAATGTATACACATATGGTGATTACAGATTGTCTAAACCATGCATAAGTCACCGTAAGGCACGGTTCACACCTGGGCGTTTTGTAGCGTGTTCCTACGCTCTGCAAAATGCTCAAACACCGAAATCCCATTATTTCCTATAGGTATGGTTCACACCTGGGCGTATTACAGGCCGTATGAACGTGCTACAAAACGCCCTATGCCGAAAGAAGTACAGGAGCTTCTTTGGGGCGCATTTGCCGCGAGTATCCATTGGGATACAGCCAGGTAGCCCTGGAAACGTGCGTTTGTTGCGCGGCTTTTTTAACCGCAAACCGTGGTAAAAACATGCGGCACGAAACGCGCGACAAACGCGCATATTCAATACGCCCAGGTGTGAACCCAGCCTAAAACATCGTTCATGTCATTTATCAATATATCAATTTATACAATCCAGGTTTGACACAGGAATTTTTAAAGGCCACTCAAAATTGCCATTTCAGTTTTCATTAAACAATGTCAGCCACTAACTTCGAAGATCTCTCTGGGACTGCGGTGGCAAGTTCTCTGCATCACAGTTTTCAGTTCTACAACTAGGACATTGCAGTAGGGCAAAGACCAGGTTGTCCATTCATCACACAGAAGGCGGTACAACAAATGTGTTCAATACTGAAAATGTAACATTCCCATTAATGTTTTCTATGACCATCTATATGACTTCTAATGTGTATCTACATAACCTTGGACAGGCTCAGCATGTAGAACTTAATCTTTCCAATCAACTAACTTCAAATTAAGATTCCAGAAAAAACAAACATTTTCAAGTGTACAAATGACAGTTTAGATATGCTTACAAACATCCTTCCAATATTTCTACAACTCTGTGCTCTGAATTTATAGATCAAATTTACAATATAAATCAGACAGGTGATGAAATAATAATGCCTCTTACCTGGATATACGGGCTTTCAGGTCCCAGAAGTTTAGGTTCCCATCAACATCGCCCAAAACCAAGATGTCTCCCTTCCAGGCAATGCATGAAATGCTCCCCATGCTGCCCTGTACAATTCAGACACAATTCTGTTCAATTCAAAACTGCTGAGTAGCAGCATATCATTTGCTCTATACAAATGAAACTATATTCCCCAATCATACGATAGATTTCATTGTAAGAATGCATTGATCTTCCCTCTCCCAGTTCTACCATACAAAAAGGTGTACAGGGGCCAATACCAGACAAATTCAGGCACTCAAGTTTACTAAGTAGTATCATAAGAGCATTGCACACCCAATAGTAGAAAACACACACACACACACACACACCAGGGGTGCCAAAAAATGTATACATATTGTAAGAGATGTTATCCATGTATTACATTTCGAAGAACATGGTACGAGAGGCTGAGGAGTTTGTGGGGAGCACTTTGAGCACCCCTTGCGGTTGCAGAAATCAAACGTGACTTGTATTCATCTTTTGTTATTGGTATGTATTGAATATTACAATTTTAATACAGTTTTTCCTTTCTTAAAATATGTATACATTGCTTTGGCACCTGGTGTGTGTGTGTGTGTGTGTATATATATATATTAGGGATGTCCCGGTGCCACTTTTTCAGGCCCAAGTACAAGTACATCCCCTCATGTACTTGCCGATACCAATTACCGATACTTTTTCTTAAAGGGACAGGTGACTTTAAATGATCCATAGTACAACTACATGTTATGTACTATGGATCATGATTTAACCTATTCATGTTAGCAGGGGAGAATTGTAACTCTATTGCTGGAGTGTAGTGGAGGTGTGTGCTGTATATATGTACTACATATACATTACACACGTCCAGTACATTATAGCAATAGATTTACAGCCAGCCCCGTCCCAGCTTCCCTTACTCACAGTTTCACTCCGATCCCCGTAGCCTCATGCGGTGCCTCTTGTAGTCGGCGCTGGGCAGGATCGCTGCATCGCATCTCGGTGCTCAGCTTGTGGGAGGCGCTCACAATTCTGCCCTGCTAACATGAAT
>NW_017307233.1:584366-607179 GCF_000935625.1 Nanorana parkeri | reverse complement strand
TATATATTATAAATGTATGTCTGTAATTTATTTATGTAGACTTGTAAAGTTACTTATGGGTATGCCACGTCCCCAAGATACTAATTCCAGTTGTGTGGGTCTGCTGCAGGCAGAAGAAAACTTTTAGTCTTCTCTCCCCCAGTGATTACACTGCAATACCATAACTTTGCACATATTTGTCACATCTACATATAGGATGTGTCATCTATGGACCTGTTTTTTAGTCCAGCAAATAGATGCTGACATTGATGTCATGAACACAGATGGTTCTGTCCTTCTGAGTGGAAAAGGAAGACGAAGACATTGTCGGGGGGAGAACTGTGGTAATAAATATGTAAAAGCATTGCACTTCCACATACTTAGCATGCATGAATTTAAACATGCAAAATACATCTGATGCTATGTTAGCAGTAATGGTTTATGCTTCACAATACTAAGCCTCCTAAATATGAACAGCAAAAGTTTGAAATCATGACTATCAATATTAATGCAGACAGAGAAGTTAGGGAAGTTTTGAGGTCTTGCTATAGTCTGCTGCATTCCCATGAGCGCTATTAGACTGAATCTTCACACTTGGCTAATGTGCTGCTGACCCTAAAGATATAACGTTACCACAATATATGGCCGTGATTACAGCACATTCATGCCATAAAAGTGTCAATATCTGCTCAACAATGTATGATTCAGGATGCTCTAAAGAAGACATTACCGTTGCAAGTAATCTCACCAATTGCTACATTATGGGAAGAGAAGTAGCAATAGCAGCATATTACAGACAAGGAGCTGCATGTAGCCAAGGACAGTGAAGAATAAGTTACTGACAGAAACATTAAGGTACATCCCTTGATGACATGGTAATCACTAGCTAGAAGCTAGAACATTTTAAATTTGTTCCAAAAAAATGGAATAAAAAAAACAAAAAAAAAAACATAAGAATGAAGCACAGGGCAATATATAAAGTTAAATTAAATTAAAGTCCATCAGGTTCAGCTTCTTCTAATCTGGTTAATGAAGAAAAAAACGAAACCACCATAACTAGTAAAGTACTTCCAATCCATCCCATGGAAACAGCCAGCTCGCACTCCGGTTAGCACAGAAAACTGGACTAGAAACTCTACCAACTGTGTTTCTAACATCAGACATATTTGTACATGTTAAAGCAGACATTTGTTTGTTTGCTCTTAATTCACACATGGTAAATATTGTGTAGGTGGGGCTTCAAGGAAATGTAGTCTTTTCAATGTTTAACATGTAATACTAACATGCAAAAGACATCAGTTTGATGTAAATAATCTTAATGCGTGTTAATGTTTAAAACCCTTGTTCTCACATGTATTATATTTAAAAACCTAGTTTCAATGTATATTTAGCAATTATATATTTACATCGGTGTAGATATACAGTATTTGCTCATTACATATGCAGGCTCTTTCCCCTACTTTGCAGTAATACACAATAGCTGTGCTTCGCTGCTCTTTCTCACCTCGCAAGTGTGAACCTCCTGACTTATGGAAAACAATGCACTCCGTATGTGGCAGTTATTTTTTCAGATACCAACAGATGGTAAATGGAAATGTTTATATACACATATACATACATACTTACATTGGTCCAGCTTGGCACAATGTATAAATATATTATCCCTGGCAGGGCGTACAAATAACTGTAGGTGGGCAGTGGGAATGGACCGAGGACTGGAGTGCCACATGGCCCTTACAGACAGGAGCAGTAGCAGTGATGCGCTTCCTCAACGCTGAATGGCGGGAAATAGAGCACAAAGTCGAGGATGTCAGCGCTCAGTGCCTCAGCATTAATCCCTTCTGCAGTAAATCCAATGGAGAATTCAAAGGCGCATCAGCGTTCTACATAATGAGGTAGCTCTGCAGCTTAACATTTACTTAGTACAGTAACGTTGCAGGCTAGCCCTGAGCGTCTGGTTCAGCAGGGTCCGGGTACGGCACTCTGAAATCAAGGTAAAGATTGCCGCCATCTACAGACCAGCTCAAGTTGTGGTTTAGTAGGAATCTTGATTGAATGAAAAAAAAAATGGCAATAAAAGCAGAGCTGAAGAAAAGATGTCCGTCCTCCTAGGTCACTAGAAAAAACTGAGGCATTCTGGGAAGAGAAAGGGTTCTGTTGGTGGGTTAAAAACGCATTCAGGTACCATAACTATTAACAGAAATGTATCTTATTTGTGTATCACTCGGCTGTAGATCCTCAAAACATCTCTGAATTCATGCTGACACTGTCCTCTTTCTTGGCTACTTTTGTTCCCCATGGCCCCTGTTTGTGTTGTAAAGTAGTCACTGCTACAATCTCATGTTTAGTTTACTCATTTATACTGAAATTGTAGACTATCATGGGAGTGAGCTTGGAGCGGTGGCTACTTTACAACACAGAAAGGGGCCATGGGGAGCAAAAGTAGCCTCCCTCCAGAAGGAAGGACAGTTTCAGGACAAATTCAGAGATGATTTGAGGATCTACAGCTGAGAGATACACAAAGAAGATACATTTTTGTTAACTGCTACGGTTAGGTATGCACCAAAATGGAATTTTGAAACTAAAAAGTTTGTCAGGCCTGAAACCAAAAATTACATTTCTTTCCCAGCCTTTTTAAAATAAATTTTTACTGCTGGGGGCTCTAGGAAAAGATCAGGGAGTCTAAACAGACCCCTGATATTTCCCTTTTAAAATAGAAAAATAGATTGAGGACACAGAGTCCTCAATCTCTTTTTCTGTAGCCCCTGTTATAAATGACAAGCAAGCCTCTATACTGGGTGTTCCTGTTCATTCATAAATTGTGGCTATAGTGTAAGTTACTATGTCCACAATCATGAATGCACAGGAAGTGATGTAGATCACTTCCCATTCATAACTAACACTATGTTCAGCTATTAACAAACATTCAGCGATCAGCTGATCGTTGAATGTTTCTACTCAGCACTCTCCATCCTGAATTCGCTGTCACAGGAAGCCGAGCAGGACGGTGCAGGAAGAGAGCGCCGCCTCCTGTGACATTAAAGAGCTCCTCCAATCACTGTTCTCCATTCTGATACAGGAGGCCGAGCTGGGAGGTGTGGGAGGAGAGCTCAGCTTCCTTTAAGGATCGTAGCGCTCTCCATCCTGCCACTATGCGTTTCAGCTTACTAGCAACTACACAGAACATAAACCTCAGCCTGGATTGTACTTTACTATATGTACACCAGCAAAACACATACAAAATATTTAAACGAGACCTAAAAACAAATCTTTAACCTGAACCCAAAATAACGAACCCATTCCCTTCCTTAACTGACTGCTCTGTGATAGCTAGTGAAGCAGTTTAGGATTGAGCATCTGGTCACTGAATGAGAATTCTGCCTTGCTCTGGGTCACTGGGAGTGCGTAAATGGGTTTACATATTTTGCCTACCATGGTAACCTGAACGGAACACTAATAAAGAGGACATGAGGGCCTTGCAAATATGGATGGCTGCCTATGTGTCAGTTGCCCCCATGCTGGAAGGTATTATATCTCTGGATGGCCTTAGTTTCGGCATCTGCAACATGTGCTGAAATAGAATATACAAGCTTGTTCAGAGTAATGTGAATAATCAGTGGATTTTGACATAGCACTGGGGAGTCTACGGGCATTAAAATAAAAATACTGTGTATTAGGAGTATTGCCTAGGAAGTAAACTATACACTGCTCAGTTGTCTCCAGCAAAATACCAGAATGTGTATTACAGACTTAAGCTGTACAATCAGAATGGTTCCCACAGGCCAGCAGATGCAATGAGCTTTGCCAGCAATCAGTAGGTTTAATTTTCTGTGCTTCTAAATGACATCATCCTCTCACATGCCGGAGGCTAAAACTGCCCCAGTACAAAAGCAATATGATGAACTCACATCCGGGGGGATCCTGGCGCTGTCTTTCACACTGTTTCCTTCCACAGTAAGGTGATAAACCTGCCCATCTGTGTCTGTGAACACAAAGTGCTCCCGCGCAGAGATATTCTGGCTCAGCTCCGACTTGCATTCCGCCTCCTGTAACAGACTAATGCAGCAGGTAAATGCAGTGAGCTGCTGGCAGCAGGTACTGAGCAATTCTCTTTACCACTTTCTTCTCTAATGGCCTCATTAGTGCACCATTAATACACAGCCAGTGGCTATAAAGTGAGGAACTGAAATTGCAGCAAACCACCAACTCTTATGATCAGTTCTTCGGGTTAATACATGCATTAGAAAGGGACCCGTCTCCCTTCACTAACATGAAAAGTAATTGGAGGCGGAGAAAAGCATCAACTCAGCAGAATAAAATAGCTGAGTTGATGAGGCAGACAGGCAAAGTATAACTTTACAACCAATCATTTCCCTTCAGCCAGCAACTACGGATGGCCAGGCACAGATTTTAACAATTTGCTATAAAGGTCTTCAATAAGGGGTAAGCAACCTTGGCACTCCAGCTGTGGCAAAACTCATCATGCCTCTGCGAGTTATGCCTGTAGTGGTCAGAGTCTTCCAATGCCTCATAGGGCTTGTAGTTCCACAACAGCTGGAATGCCAAGGATGCGTGCCCCTGTGCTACATCTACCGCTGAGAAATTATATTCCAGTTATAAAAGTAATAATGATGGGCAATGACACAGATCATTAAAACACCATTGATCATATTAGCAGTACTTTTCATTGACATAGGCATACAATGGGGGTATTAATTTCCACAAACAATAGGGATGCACCGATACTAGTATCAGTGCCGATACAGAGTATTTGGGCGAGTATTTGTACCCGCCCAACTGCTCCATTACTTATCTGATACTGGAAACACCGGAAAAGTCAGCTCCATGGCCAATCAGGAAGCCGGACGGTGTGTAATGACTCACCGCCAAGCTTCCTGTTGGTCAGGAAGCTGGCCAATCAGGAACCGGAAGGGGAGTCATCCCCCGCCCCCCCCCCTCACCATAAAGCTGGTTCCATGCTTCCTCGTCACTTGGCGATGAGGGCACATGGAGCCAGCTTTTCGGCTAATCAGGAAGTCGGGCAGTGAGTCGTTACACACCAGAAAAAAATATCAGTGATCGATCCCGAAAAAACGGTATTGGTGCATTCCTAATAAACAATATTAAACATAACAGAGTTTTATCAGTTCATAGCACCTAGAAACATAAACTACATGACTATGTGACATTACATCATAACACAGTTACATTTTCATAAACAATGACTTAGATCTCCCCTTGCCCGGTAGTAAAATAATCACGGTTTTTCTTCTGTCAGGCAAGACAAGCAGAGATTATACTTACTGACTAGGTAAAGTGAGAGACTTCAACTTAATTATGCCTAAGAGCAGTGCAACGTAGAAAGTACTATCAAAACAGTTCTCAGCTTGATCATTCAAATAAAGCTCAGATTTATCAGTTAACCGATTTCAAATACACTATAACTTCAAATTAGAAATAAGGTTTCATTGCGGTAAAATTCATTTGCTGCTAAAAATAAAATAAAAACTGTACTCTCTTGATTTAGTTATTGACCTAAGATGGAAGTTACAAGAGCCATATAATAGTTCTGTAGAATGACTGAAGCATAAATATGCCAGACTGCACCAACTGAGAATGCATGCTTATGTCCCGGTCATACACCCTCTGCACCAGCCTCAACCCGGTGGAATGATAATCATCTAGCCTAGATGACCTATTCTCCCACCAAGAGCAATCTTGAGAGTGACCCACAGACTTACAAATTTTCCTGGCCATTTCCAGCCATATCAGTAGAGCTGCAACAGTTAATCGATTTAGTCGATTAAAATCGACGATTGAAAACGTTGGCAATGTTTTCGATCGTCGATTCGTCGGCTATCGATTGATTTGCCTGTTCGGGGCTCCACATGCAGCCACACACTCACACTCGGGTTCCGATTAACCGATTAATCGAACTTAATAATCGGCCAACTAATCGATTATGAAAATAATCGTTAGCTGCAGCCCTACATATCAGGTGACATTTTTAGGTCAGGGCACATCTCTACACACTTCACATAGGGATGTTGGAGCAGAATTGACATGGGCTCTTCAATGAACATCTAACACATCATCTTTCAAACCAGGTTGACACTATCACATTGCAGTAATGCATGTTACACGAGTTGTTGCACTGTAGTGCCACTTATTTTTATTGTCACCCCAACACATGATAGCAATTCACCTACACTACAGTATGTTGTGTTCCCAAAAAAATGGGACAGATGTGGTTTTAACCTAGCTTTAACCTTCAAACTGAATGAGGTGCCATAATGTAGTATACAATAACAGACCGTATGTAAACCAGGCCAAAAGCAAAGCTTTGCCGAAGCTACCAGTGAAAAAATATATGTCCTCAGTCTGATTACATAAATTTCACTGCTAAACGTTGGCCTGGGATTGGTTGCTATCTGTAGTTACACTTAAAAGTGCGGAGAGCTATGTAATCAAAAAAAGATGCTCTCCTTTTTTTTGGAGAATGTAAATTCAAAAATGATTTCTGAACTTGGTATACAACCCTTTCCTGCATTATGTATTTATAATAAAATCACAGTGATGAGAAGGCTTTTATTTTTCAGTTTCATGCACTTGAGATTGGTTTTGTTTCCCTGATTTCACAACTGTTCAGCACAGTATGAAGGGAGAGTTATGAATTATTACTATGCCTCTAAAGAAGTGCCAGATGTTTCACCTGATGACTGAAGACTCGACGCTGTTTGGATCGCTGTCTGAGGACCCTGTCTGACGTGCCATTGCCTCGCGAGCTGCCACCTGCTTCTTGCGGAGGCTCTTCAGATTATGAGATGGGGACCATTCCTGGGGGACAGAAAGGAGGAGGCAGAGTTACTACATTTCTAATGTCTGAACAGCCCAGACATTCTGGGTTACTGGTATAACACAATGTCCTTTACCACAGTGCCACAGAGACCAGAGTAAAATCTCTGTGCAGTCATGCAGCAACAGAACACGGCATGACATTTTACATATAATGGAAAATTCCACTGCAGAAAAGAACTGGTGTTGTTACTCGTTGTTTAGATTGATGATGATGGACAATATAAAAGTCCATCTAAAAAGGCATTAAACCGCTTGTTTCTAGGGCGGCAGGCGGGGCGGGTTCGGTCAGCGTCCCATAGTGAAGATTTCCATTAAGTGGAGAGGACTTTCTCCAAAATGAAGAAAAATCCTCTTAGAGACAGTTGTCACCAGAACAGGTCTTCTCTATTCCTGCTCCTGTAACAACCACAACATTTTGTACTTCCCATCGCTCTATGTCCCTGTAGAAACAAATTCAAGAAGTCCTCAGCAGGGAGTTTGCTTTAGAGGTACTTTTAGGACCATGTCACACATCACCAGCAGCAGAATCATGGAGGAAATGCTTCCACTCACCCTAAACAGAAATAGAAGAGTGACATTTCACTAGGTTTTATGTCTGGAGTTGGGCTTTAACCATTGCAACGATCAGCTTTAAACTGCCCAGACAACATAAACAGGGGGAAGGACCCCGGAGACGCATATGAGGGATATTCGGGGTGGGGAATTTCTGTTCTACATGCTCCAGTAGAGTAACTGGGTGCAGGTTTAAAAGTATTACAGTGGTACCTCAGGTCACGAACTTAATTCGTTCCACAATTCTGGTCGCGAACCGAATCAATCAGACTACGATCTCGACTAGAGGAAGCCACAACCATGTGTCAGAGCAGGGAAGATGGCTGCGGTTGTGTTCGTCACAGCAGCAGAGCAGAAGCAAAATTTTGCCGAACTTCCTGTCCGCAAACCGATTTTTTTGCGAACAGAAGCGTTCGTGAACCGAGGTACCACTGTATTTACTTCCTGTCAGAGGGAGAACTTTGAGCTCTGTGAGAAGTAATAAATAAATGTGTTACCCTTAGTATGCATGTGATTAGCATGAAAAAATATATCTGATAATAGGCCCCCTTTAAGTATGAACACTGATAAAAATGTAGTGATAACCTCGTACATGTCACAGTGGTCTGCTTAGACATCACGTGATAGACAGAAAACAACAGGAGGATGGATGCAGTTAGATTCCAGGTTTTTGGAATGATGTAGTCAATGAACAGAAGCACATCAGGAAGACAAAACATCAGATTACACACAGCCAAACTTTCGGCATGCACCACGTTGTCTTTACTGGTTCTTTGAAGCATCACACAAAATGGTACAATGGCCAAAACATATGTGAACAACTGTTTGGACTGAGTCGTAGACACTTTCTGGGAAAGCTTAAGCAGTACAAAAAACACAGTTATACTCATAACTAGTTCAGTATCTTAAGTATTAGAATGTGTCCATCAGACATACCAAAGCGGTTACTGTAGGGAAGATCTTTGACATTTCACGCAGAAGTGTACAAGTCCTGATATCCCATAATTCCATAGGCTTGTCCTTAAACACCAGAACAAGATATTGCCTGCAATACACATGGACAGGTGTCACATAATGACAAAGAAGTATAGTTCTCCTCTTCCTCTGCTTAAGTGGGAATATTAGTAATGCAATAATATGAAAGAACATTAGCCAAGTAGGTAAACCAGACATCTGTTGTCCTCTAATGCTGCCAAGAAGAGCAAGACATTACTGCATCCAGGTAGACTTAACTTACTTTAAATGAGACACTTTGATCATTTCCATGGGCTGTTCATCATTGCCTCGCTCACCTCTAAATGCCATACTTCTGCCTAAAAGGAAGCAAAATGACATAATCCAGAGACCCATTGTACTGAAAACTGTACGAAGCCTGCAAAGCACTTTGCATTAACTAAGCATAAATACCACATCACATTTATTCTTATAGTCCTTTGTTAACACATGAAACTATACACCAGGTTTTCCTTTATGAAGGGCAAAGATCCCACAGTATGTATTATCATCAAACACTCCGATAGCAATCTGCACAAATAATCCACAATATCACAGACAGCAGAAGAAATGGTTCCAAGCAGCACTTCCAGAGACCACGAGGTTTACTTTCAAATGGCAGGACACATCAACAACATTAGCCCTAAAAGGCCATTAGGATGGTACTGTTTGTTTTGTAAAGTCTCCCCTGCAGCGTCTGTACCTGGTGATCCGGCCAGCAGAACACTTAGGGGTGTACTGTATTTATAAGAATTATGCAGAGCCAGCGTACTTAAGCAGTCCCATATTGATAACAAATTCACCCTGGCTGACACCAATGCAATGTAGTGTGGTTACACGAATACTCTACGCCTTTAGGGGACACCCTGAAATCCTATGAGGTAGTATCCCTTCACAATCCTCTTATACCTATTCTGGGTAACCCTTTGTCTCTGCCGGGCAATGTAAATCCACTCGCTTTTCTTTGCTGCAAGACACTGGTTGGCAAAACATGTTTTTTTTACTGATACAGGCATTCCAAATTTTTAAGGATAAGTATAGACTCCAACCTGGAGATATTTACCAGTTTCTACAAACATTGATAGGATCTACTAGACCTATCCTCCTTACAACTTGGGGAGCGGGGGCAAAAACGAAGATTATTAGTCGATTTTCTTTCCAAATCGAAGCAAATAGTAAAAAAATACAGCATTCTGGTCACTAGATGGAGCCGAGGAGAACAATACATACTTTTTTTCTTATGCTCCTCAGCTTCATCTAGTGGCTATAATGAGATATTTTCCCGATATTGTATTCAACCTTGAAAGAAAATATACTAATATTTGTTTTTAACCTTCATTCACACAGAATAAAAGTACATGTAGTTTCACAGGATGAATTGCTCTAACTTTTTTTTTTTTTTAATAAAATACCTCTAAATGTCCCATTTTCTTTAATAAGTGACAAAGCTTTTTGCTCTGCGGAATTGTTACATCCACCCACATTGGTCGGGATATGTAGTATGAGCAGCAGCTTGCACATATGAGAAATGATCCACAAGCCCTTCACTTTGTAGTTGCAACCCACTTAGAAACATTTACCTGAATTATTACCTGGAGTAGATAAAGGCATTCACAAAATGAACAGGGCAGTTTACCTTGACCATGGTTAGTAAACATTTGCAATAAATAAAAGGCAGAGTTTAGATGGACTTAAGGAATCGTGGAATAATGTACCATTACAGGTTTAGGTGTTTAATAATAATTCTGCCTAGTGTTGGTAAAGTAGAGAGCGACACATCCAACTGCCAATTCACAGCAGATGGGGAGTGTTGACAGATGGAGTGACTAAAGATGATGAGGGCTGCAGTACTGCCATTAAAAGGACCTGGCCTAATGAACTGTAAGCAAAGTCCGAGTGTACTATGCAATAAGTCGTGCTGCAGCTACTGTCAATGAGAGTCTGGAGGGCTCCAGAAACACACAACAATCTGTCAGTTCTGGAATTCACATACAAGAATATTTGATAGCAGCCTAAAGCTGATGCATGCTATATTACAAACATGTAAAAGAAGCTGCAGCAAAATTCAAATACTAAACAGTAACGAGCGAAATAAATGTCACAATACAGCAAAATAAGAAACCCTTGTATTCCCTGCTAATAAGCATTTAACCGAGGTATACAGGAGCAGTTACTCAAATGTAAAAAGCTGGGGACAGTGGAATCTAGTTTTACATTCTCAGAATTGTGCATTATAAATCTAGCAGTCTCATATCACCTCTGTTCAATAATTCACATTGTGAAAGCCGAGTCTACTGCCAAGCACGGTGTGAAACTAGATTACTTCAAATGTGGAGAACAAGCCAAGACTTGATTAGGTGTGCAGTTACAGGGCCCTGAAAGCCCAGTGTCTGTATCAGTAACCAAGTCACCCTTCCAGAGCCACCTTCTGAAAAAAGCAGATGATGTTATGTGTGTGACATCGCTGGCATACATGCTGTTCATTGTATATGAGACATGGGGGGGGGGCATTTATCAAAACTGGAGCAAACAGAATCTGGAGCAGTTGCCCATGGCAACCAATCAGCATCTCTCTTTAGTTTGCTCAGATAGATATAAGCTGATTGGCTGCAGTGCAAATCTGCTCAAGATTTTGATCAATCACCCCCTTTGTATTTAAACAAATTCTGGAATAACATAAAAAAAAAAAAAAATACAGCCTGTGTTGAAGAAATACTAGTCTATATAAAATTATCTACACGGGCTAATTTTTAATTGCTTACTGCCATGGGTTTAAAGCCTAAATAACCTATCTGTATTTCTTGGGAGCAGTGTTCAGGTGGGGCGCATCTGAAGGTTCAAAACCTGGCCACCGCAGTGTGTGCGAGTGCAACAGTCCAACTCTACAATGCGCTGCTATCACAGGGTAAGATAACCCATGCTGCAGCACTTAGCAAGAAAAAAAAAAAGGCTAAACGAGAATCGCATTTGACACAGTAGACTGAAATCTGAAAAGTCTGAACTCCGATCCTGAAAGCTTTGTTCCATTTCAGTGACTTAAGAATGAGAGAGATTGTATTTAAGCCTGCGACTTTGAAAAGTCAGTGACACCCATATATCCATGCTCCAGAGTTCCCCCTAACAAGCACAGAGAACTCTCCATCATTCCCAGGCTCACCTGTAAGCAGATCTACCAACTGTAGCTCATTTCTCACTAAGCCCACATTGTTTGGGGTTGAGGTGGCGAAAGACAAGAAGTTTGTAAGGCTGGTCCATTCAATGCCCCTGAAATGACAGAAAGGTAGCACTATATATGACTGTGTAGTTGTAAAGTAAAGACCACTCAAAATACTGCATCGTTTATTGACACTTCACCTACAATATTATTACCAAAAAGCCATTTTCAAGTAAATCAAAGTTTGTACTCCTTGCGTGACAGTATATTTAAAGAAGAACTCCAGGATTTAGAAAAGTTGACCCTGGCACTGGGGCTACCCCCACACTGCAAGGGTTAACTACTCGTTTTGGTCTACGAGCTAAAATAAAGACGGAATACTCACCCGACCCTCGGTCCTTCGGCAGTGACCGCTCATCTCTCTTCCCTCAGCTCCGACTGTGGTATGTCTCTCATCGTCTTTACGTCTAAGAGGATGTATTAGACATGATTACGTCATGGGTCCTTAGACTACTGGAGGTCCTTAGACCTGGCTGCTAGTGACTGGTCTAGCAGTCAGGCGGGATTTAGTATTTCTTCTTTATTTTCGCTCCCTAGACAAAATGCAGTTAACCCTTGCAGTGCCTTAACTTTCAAAATCCGGTTCTGTTTTAACTATGATAGTGCAAAGAGCAACAGTGTTCAGGAACACAATTTCAGCCAGAATAGTAAATAGTTTAGCAGACTAGAGAGTGTTGATTGGTACATTGTTGGCTTTGTTACACCAATGATTTTCTATTGGTGTCAGATCTCCTCATACTGCAGTTATAAGGATGCTTCAGTAAAAACTTTTTTATATGTTGCTAAATGCAGGAAAATGAAACCGCAATGTTTCCTCCTAACTCTCAGGGGCTTCAGTGTATCCCTACACTTATATTCTAGGTCGGCACATCTGACAAAGCCAATATAAGCAATCTCACACTCCCTGCTATATTTTTAATGTATTTTACATTATGAAGAATGCAGGAGAAGACATGGTGATACTTAAAGTTGGATGTAAACAACAACTTCAAGGAACGAAGGCAGTCCCATCTTGCCAATGGAGCCCTGAAGGTATATAAGAAATTATGCATTTTGATTACTGTGTGTTTTAAATGTAATATTCTGCACACTGGCTCCTTCTTACAGCTGACTAGTGCCCGTGCTTAGCAGTCACCATTTTTCCAGTAATATCACTGGTTCCCCCAGAAGGGTCAAGCATGCCCTGCAGCCCATCTTTAGATGGAGTAACTTGCATTACCACAGCAACCATCTGACTGATCAGTGAAGGTTATAGCATCTATTAAAGATAAACATTTTATGCTTTTGAGCATTCACTACGCTACAGTGCTAAGTTGGCAACTAGGAAAAAGAGGTTTCTAGGTCAAATGTGGTGTTCAGCTACACATAGTGGCACAGGAAAAGCTGGACAGAGGGCCTGTGTCAAGGATAGCGGCCACAGAGATTCCCATATATTTCCAGCTGCTAAGCCAGGAATGGGGCAGAGGACTATTTGCAGGGATGCTGTGGTGCTGAAAGCAAACGTAGATGAAAAGCAGAAATACACAATAATGCTTTTGATTCAGCTCTACTTTTTAATAAACTGGCCCTCTTCTGCTAGATTCTCTACGGATACAGTCTCACACTGTGCTGAATGAGCTTACAGAAATTATTTGATGGCTACTACCACTGAAGGCATTTAATCATTTAAGGTTTAAAGTGATAAGCCGGCCATGCACTGTAAGATTTCCTTCGGGCTGACCAAAGAAAATATTCCAGATTTTTCCATCAACACTTACGAGTGTTGTTTGAGGAATCTCCCGCTGTCTTCCCTGCATTGTGAGTACCCCATCAGAGTAGACAGCTCATTGGCTGCCCGCTGTGTTCATTAGAAGATTTTCTGACTGGCACCTTTGATCAGCTGATCGAGGGATGCAGACTCAAAAGGGTGCCAACAGCAGCACCCACTGTGTGAATTTCGGCCAGTTCATCAAGACCCGGCTGAAATTCACATAGTGTATGGCCAGCTACCCTCCATTTTGAAGAAAACAATGTACATTGCAAGGATGTTAAACCTTGTTGCAGATTCCTACCTTTTTTTGATGTGAAGAAATTGCTGTTTGTTTCACCATGTCCTTTCCAGCCTAATTCCTGAAAGGGTCTGGTTCATTATAACCATCTGGGGCACTCTCATTGTTCTAATGAGGAAAACTGCAGTGTCTGCATCCCTTTAGAAGTAGTTAACCTTTAGTGAGAATCTCACCAAAAATGAACTTTCTATTGCAGGGGAAGCCTAAAAGTGTACTTGTATCTCAGTGTGGATGTCTAAGAAAATCAGTTTGGGAATCGCACAAGCATGGAATTAAATTTCTGGGAGAATTCTATACTCCAAAAAAGGTGTACAGAAAGGTCATTTTTAATAGCATTACATTTCAAAATAGCTTGTGTAGCAATCATACAGGGTTATTCACAAAAGGGTGAAGAGTTTGGAGCTGGCAGGAGAAGTGAACAATCTAGGACAACATAGCTGAACTGGAAAGTGAGCTGAGTTGGAGAATTGTTCTAAATCAGCTATGTTGTCCTAGATTGTTCACTTCTCCTGCCTTCTCCAAACTCTTCACCCATTTGTGAATAACCCCCTTATATGCTATATTAAAGTGGACTTTTCCTTTAAAAGAAGCTTGTCAGGACAGAAATATGAAGATGCCATCTTAGCTTTACTACTTGGCAAGTTACTGACCTGGAACAAGCATACAGATCAGGAATCCTGACACTTTCCTCGTTGCATACTTATTCCTGGTCACTGACTCACCTAGCAGTAAAGCCAAGAAGATGAGAGCCCTGGACCTCGCGACATCCAAAATAAGTCAGCAGTCTTTATCACAAAAAAACACTTCTCATCTAAGCATCAGTCACAGGGAGGACCTGGCCATTGTCTATGTGAACAGGAAAAAAAGAAACAAAGCAGCTCAGTGGGAACACAAAGTATGGCTTAGAGACATTCATGCTTTGCACAGAAGCCTGTGTGAAAAATGCTATGGGTAATGGGTGCAATGGACAGACAATATGTTCCTGTAACAGATGTTCCATATGGGCTGTGTGCGTGTTACAATAGCATTTCCAATATCCTCAGAACACCTGTAAAGTCTCAGGGAAGAAATTACTTTGATCAATATATCTATTTCATTTTCTGCAACCTGTTTTTGTACCCCCTGCCATTACAAGAGCCATTGTGACTTTCGTGGATACAGGAAAACTTTGTCGCTCTCTTCATTACTCACCTGACTTCGCAGGAATGTATATTTAACTCTTTGTGCAGCAACCCACTGGTCAGATTATACACAAAAACAGAGCCATTGCTGGTGCCTGTAAATAAAAGATATTCTGTATCAATGCCGAGAACCAAGGGAGGTAAGCAAATCTCCTAGGCTTTGACCCTGCACCACATAATACCATTTATAAAACCCATCATTACCTGCAGTAGATCATCTTTTTCTCAATTAACAACAGCCGTGAATTTCTGTTCTGTAATCTACCACCTACTGGACATTTTGTCTCATTAATTTATCTTAATATTTAAACTCGCAAGTCTGGTCTACTGGCAAAATAAACATCCAATTAGAATAAAAATGTAAAACCTGCCCAAAACCGAGCCTTAGTGTACTAAATGGCTTCATTAATTGCTGCCCAATGTCCTCATATATTAGTCTCCGAGGGAGAAACAGCGCAGCCAAGTCAAAAATTATGAATCTTGGCATTTAAAAGGGATCCCTGTAGACAGGAAACTCTGCCAAATATTACAGAATATGGTGGTATTGCCTGTGTTAAAGGACCTGTGAAGGCAGAGAGGACGTTCAAATAAAGTTCAGCTATGACTATATTTTAGGAGCTTATCTCAAATGGAAATGTTTGAGATTAAATGTTGCATTGGAGAAGATCTTTCTTTCTTACACCTAGCTGAATTCCTCCTCAGTAATCCTGTGAGAAATCTCTCACCTGCTGCTGAGAAGCCTAATGTAGACAAAAATGGGAGATAAAGCAGCACATAACAGTTAATACAGCAAATCTTTATGCGCTGGAAGGAAAACAGTTCCTCTTTCTCGTAGCAATCAGAATGTCCTTTTTATGGTTCCACTGCAATGCTGGAGAATGAAAGGAGATTCGGATATACTCTTCCTTCACATCAACAGGGAATCCAATATCGCCTTTAGCACCTGAATTCAGGTGCTAATGCAGCCTAAGAAGTGTCTGCGTTAAATTCTAAAAACATGCTGCGCCATTTTTCAGACCTCTGCCGACTCCTGCACCAAATTCAAGTAGTTCTTATTTGCACCATATCTCATTCTGGTCGCTGTGCTTGCAACAAATTCAATAAATAAACTCAGACTGTTCAGTAATAAGAAAAGTGATGCAAAGTAAGACCAAGTACTTTTTGGTTTAACTAGCCTGTTCCATGTTCATACTGTATATGTCTGTCGCAGTATGCGACACATACCTCTGGTGCAACATTTCTTGAAAATGAAGATCCAACTGAAATTTGTTGGATACATATGCAACGCTCGGACAGAGATGCGACACATCTATGTACTTTATCAGTGTGCATATATCTGTCCCAAAGTTTGTCTCGTAAACCAGTGCCAGTCTCATAGGTTTGCGCCAAATTTATTAATGATGTGCAGCCTTGTACATGAATGATAAAACTGGGCTTGATGCAAACCCAGGTCGCCTGAGATCACCAAAGCCCACTCAAAACGCCGGAGAATGCCCCAACTGCCACTGATTGGGCCAGAAGCAGTCACAGTTTTGAGCGGACTTGGGCAAAATCAGGCCAACTAGGTCCGTACCAAGCAAAAGGACATCTCCAAGTCCCATCCATAAGAATGTGGGAGTTTAGGCCCGTCACAGCTTATGGTAACATATACATGTCTAACTTGTATCTTGATATTTTTTATTTCATGGTTTTCATATACTTTTGCATGCACAAATACAGTGCATGCAAAACTCACAAAAAAAAACAAAAAGTTAAAAAAAACAACTAATGTTTGAATGAAAATATGTGAAACCTTTGGCTTGGACTGCTTACAGGTGTTAAAAAAGTCCAACTACACACATGCTATATCAGCCCTCCCTGAGAGAGGCAGTCCACCTACAGACTCCCCACACACTAAAGAATTTGACAATCATTGGTATTTTGGCTCCTCAGCAGTGCATAACCTTAAACTGTGTGCTTCAGCAACGTCTTACTGCCTTTCCACAGCAAACCACACAGTACTGAAGTTGTCTTGCACAAATTAATAGTGGCCTAGGGACACTAGTGCACTCTTGCTAGATCTGGATAAATAGAATTGGGGTATCACAACCCAAAAAATAGATTACATAATGAACAGTAATAGCTGTTAATTTACAGACATTTTTGTAATATAGATAGTTGTTCATGTTCTAGAAGTTTACAAGTTCTCTACATATTAGAAGAACAAAAATCAAAGAATACAGATATATGCTGGACACCACAGGGAACAGAATGCAGGTAGCAAGGAAAGCAATAATCGATTCTTCTGTCCTTTATAGGGGCAGCAGTTTGCAGCTCTCTGCATTTTGCTGCTCCTCAATTCTTACTGACACACACTTGTCCTGTCTCACTCGCCACCTACAGGTTTTCTCCAATCCCAACTCACACATTCCATCTTCAGTTCAGTGTTGATGGGCTTATGAATCTTATCATGCCTCGCTTCCTTTGCTTACCAATCAAGAAGCAGTTGTTCCTTTCTGTCCTGGATCACCTTACATGGAGCTCCCTAATCAGATTATGTGCATGCTTTATGTAAACCCACTCTGTAAGCTCAGTATTTTTTGTTATCTCGTTAGGTGGGTGCAATGCAAATGCTGTGGCAACTCCAGGGGCTACAACACATTGTTGAGTCAAACCTTGATAGTGTGCATAAGGAAAAAACTGCCGCATGAAAGAAGCTCCCACCCCCAAATCCCATCCTCTCTGCAGTAGCTTCCCAAAAAAGAAAGGAGGATCTGCTTATTGGTTACATGGCCCACACCAAATACTTGGCCTAAACTAATACACTTGATGTCCTATTTTTACGTAATGTAATAATGTTAATGAAATGACCAGTAGAATTTCTTCTATGTAATGAGTGCACTTACCTACAGCAAGAAGGGGCTTGTACTGTGTAATATTCTTGGTAGTGAGGGGAGGACACATTCTCACCACAAACGGGGGCTGGGGAAGTCCAGACAGAAGCCCTGTCAGCAAGAACTTAAGGTGAACTTCTTGAAGTAGACTCCCAGATGGAGCAGAATCACCAGACAGCATGCTCTGACCAGCTGCAAAGTAAGCAGACAGTTTAATATCCTAAAACACACCCCTCCATGTATACTCCACTTCATTCAAGATTCATTCAAGACTGAGTGAAAAGAACCCAACAAGAGAAGCACAAAGAGGGGAATTTATCAAAACTGGAGCAGACAAAATCTGGAGCAGCTGTGCACTGCAATCAATCAGCTTCTCTGTTTCATTTCAACAAATTGAAGACAGAAGCTGATTGGTTACCATGGGCAAATGCTCCAGATTCGTTCTGCTCCAGTTTGATAAATTCCCCCCAAAGTGTTTCCCAATGCAACATGTTTAACTACCATCCATTAACCTTGCTGCTGTAGACTACCCCACAGTACATAATTCAATTTAATCTGGTTACAGTTCAAAGTTTACTTAAAAGCATAACATCACCAAAAACCCCTCCAAATCAATCCCAGGGGTTCTACTTGCATCCCCTGCAGATGAGTCCTTTTAATTACTACTCATGCGCAATGTGAGTTTCCTGGGTCACCTGAAGATGATAAAATACTATGATGAGTTTGCAAAAAATGAACATTCTTTGAGTTTTCTGCTTTCAAGGAAACCTTGTACAGGGCATGTATGGAAGCTGCAATTACTGTTTGCATCTCTTTAAAAAAAAAAAAAAAAACCCCACCCCCTAATTGCATGGCTGTCAAGCCAAGTCAGTGACCCAGATCAAGTATGAAGGATAAAGAGTTCTGATTTCACTCTGCTTTCCTGATCTGCACGCTTGCTCTAAGTCAGTGATGCCGTAATAAAGCAACTAGATCAGCTTGATTACTAGGCAAAAAGCATTTGAAGGAGGTCAGCAATTGCAGTTTTACATCTTTAATGACGGCTGAGAACAGCAACAGAATAGTTTGGGTACAGGCAAAAATTCTAGAGTAAAAAAAAAGTAAGTGCTGCAAAAGGGGCCCAAACCAAGTACTGAGTACATCTGCATGCTTGTACTTTTCAGAGGTCCGATATTGTTCTATGTACAATCCTTGTTTTATTGATTGCATGTAATAATCTACTTTTTTGAGGTTGTGGATTTGGGGTTCTTGGGGTTTTCATGAGCTGTAAGCCATAATCATCACAATTATGACAAATCACGGCTTGAACTATCTTGCTTTGCATGTAATGAGTCCATCTCATATATTAGTTTCACCTTTTAAGCTGCATTAGTGAAATAAATGAACTTTGCACGATATTCTAATTATTCGAGTTTCACCTGTATAAGGATATATCTAATGACTACTGTATATACTCGAGTATAAGCCGAGTTTTTCAGCCCATTTTTTTTGCTGAAAAGTGCCCCCCTCGGCTTATACTCGAGTCAGCGTCGTCCAGTCGGGTCAATACTTTTTCCCAGTTTTTTGTGGTAAAATTAGGTACCTCGGCTTATATTCGGCACGGCAGATTCGCTTACCGATCACACTGTCCAAAGAGAGATCAGGATATTTTTTTTGTAGAGGTCCCACTGGTCTCCCACAGAATGATGAAGGTGAATATAAAGCACAAGCATTGGAACTGTGGATATTTCAAAAATAATGGTATATAAAAGTATATCTACCGCCAAAACCTATGTTTATAGTTTTGGATAAAATAGGGAGAATAAAATGGAATCCATGTTAAGTTGTTATTGATGTGTATATGCCAGCTAGAGAGATTAATGCTCTACTTGCCCTCCTTACCATCTTGTCTTGAATTGTATTGTTAATAATAATAATAATAATAATAATAATAATAATAATAATAATAATATTTGTTTTGATGACCATTGTCCCTGAGACAGAAAGTGGTAAGAAATGTTACAGTTATCACAGAACAGAAGATGAGAGTAAATCTTTGGGAGAGGAGAATCCCTTATTTTGGAGAGATTATCTGCCACTTTCTGCTGCATCTAAGGGACAGGAAGTGAAGGGAAGTTAACCCAGTAAGACAGACAGCAAAAAACACACTGACAGTTTTAACCCTTCCCTACTCTATCCAGAAAAAAATGTTTTAGACTATACTTACACTTAAAGCTTTATGTCAAGGCATAAAAAAAAAATTTAGTACATCTCTGGAACACATGTACATCTCCCCATGTTTTATCTATTTTAACATGCTGCAAGTACATAAATAATTGTACTGAATATATAATGACCTCCGACTTTCCAATCTGATATGACAACACAGCTCTGGTGTCAGCTGTGCCTACTTCATATTTCAGACAAATTCAATAAAAAATTAAAAATCAGTTCTATGTTCACAGACGAAAAAAACAAACACCTTTCAAAAGAAAAGAACACCATACCTACTGTGAAACATGGGGGAGGTTCAATTACATTTTGGGGCTGCTTTGCTGCATCTGGAATGGGGTGCCTTGACTTTGTGCACGACACCATGAAATCCCAAGCCTATCAAAGAATTCTGGTGCAAAACATACTATCCAGTGTCAGAAAGCTCATGGGCCCTCCAACAAAATAATGACCCAAAACGCTCAACTAAAAGCACCCAAGAATGGCTAAGAACAAAACATTGGACTTTTCTGAAATGGCCTTCCGTGAGCCCCCATCTAAATCCTATTGAACATCTATGGAAATAGCAGTAACATGTAGTCTGGAGAGGGTACCAGAAAACAGTAGGTCCCCCTGCACTTCTTACAGCGCTTCCGGTCCAAGTGAAAATAGTGGTGCTCGCAGTGACAATCACGGATGGCACAGTGTACAACAGTCAATGAACGATAGAAATCACCAGCACTCCGTAAACGAAATTTGACGTTTAGTCAATTTATTTGGACTAAACGTCACATATCGCATAATCCAACCTTTCGGGACCACGCAGGGTCCCTTCATCAGGGCAGAGATGTGACATTTAGTCCAAATAAATTTACTTTTTAAAAAAATTTAATTTACGGAGTGCTGGTGATTTCTATCGTTCATGGAGAGGGTACCATTCAACCCTGAGAAAGGTAAAGCAAGAAGAGTGGCCAAGCTACCTGGTCCAGTAGTCCCATTGAGAGTTATTTCAGAGAGAATTGGGGGGCTGAGGGGTAGAAGGGTACCAGCAAATTTGCCCATATAGATATTTTTAGTGCAGCATTTAAAAATACCCCAGTTCTTTGCCAGACATGATATCATGGCATGAGGACCCATATCCTCCATAGTTCGAGACAGAGCTCCTAGGACTTCTGGTATTGCTTGATTTTGCGAGTGCCAATACCGACTGGTATAGGGAATAGATGGAGCCCTGGAATTTGTCATTTCAGCAGGACAGCAGTAATCTAGTTTACTCGGTTTACTTTACCTGTGTGAATTCCCTTTCAATTGATTAATTAGAGAACAGTGCTCAGTTAAAGCATGTGCCATCCGCTGATCAAAGGCTACAACTACTGCCAGTGCATGCTGGGACTAATAGATCCTGGACTGCTGCAGGCCCAAACCCTGATGTACAGACAACCTATAAACTGTCACAGAAAAGGAGCAAGCTGAGAAAAATATCCCATTTGCCCACAACGTCAGGCTTTTTCAAGCACATTATTAGCAGAGATAATAATATCTTTTCGTCATCCCATACCCCACTGCAGAACATATGGTAATTGTAAGGGAGATACAGGAGGATAATAACAAAGATTGCTGCAGGGAATCCTTCTGCGTCTTATCGAAATGGCAGCATTCCGTGAAACGACACGTAATGACTTGATTATGCCTACAAGCTGAAGTTTAATAAACCAGAATAAACACTGCGCAGATGAACTTCATACACCAAAAGAGAATGTTAACTATCATGGGAAAGAGGCCAAGATGAGAGATACATAATGCTTATTTAACAGTCAAACCTCAGAAACAGGTACCAATAACACTGGTATATTTTAAATTCAATCCAAGTGAAGTTCTTCTGTAGCCTTTCTATGGCCAAGGTTTATAGTAATTAAACATATCTAATAAGTCGGCTTCAAAAGAGAATGCCAGTTAGGGCACAACAGTTTAACTACAAAATAGTTAATACGGGACTTATGGCTAGAATAGATATAACTTTTTTATAGCTTGGCAACAGGCAAAGCACGCTGGAAGGTGTATGGACACTCTCAGGATTCACAAAACAAAAATGATAAAACATTGTTTTGGACTGTCAAATAATATAAATTAAGAACAACCTGGCATTCCGAATCTTTTTCCCTTGCACACTAGACTTTAGCTCCCATATCATGACCCGTCCATCGCTAATGATCAGAGCAACCGTATTCTCGTTTATTGGGCTGCATGCAATGGTATACGGACGCACGGTCTTGGTTACTCGGATAGCGTCACACTGGGATTTCAGGTCGTAAGTCATTTCTGGCACTGGATCAGCCTCTGTGGAGAAAAATAGCACAATTACTTCACTTGAATTGCAATTCCTATGGGAGAGCTCACATCATTTGAAACAGTTTTACTCTGGATCCATGGTGAGAATGATAAATACCTCTATTTAAATTACCCACAGGGACTAATTTGTAAAGCTCAAAAGCAGCAGCTTGCACACTCTTTGTTATCTTGCTTATTGTAGTTCACACAAAATATTTATGCATCCATTGTCTTAATTTATGATGATAATGTCCTAGAAAGAAAAACAGCATGTCCAAAGATCTTGCAGTAAAACTTAAACTCCACCTTGTTTTTCATCTGACCAATGTATTCATTTGATATAAATAGGTAGTTATAACTGATCTAGCATTTGCGTTTACTAGAACTTTTCACAGTTTCTTAGTAGTCTTGGGTTGGCAGACTATGGTATAGCGTTCACACCACAACAATCCTGACCGAAGAGATAATGCGTTTGATTGCGATGGATATCTTACACAATGCAAAGACACAATGCACATGAATTAACTTAATCCTGATGTGGGTTCAATCACATGTGCATGCCCAACAAAGGCATTTTTTATAAAAATCCATACTTTC
>NW_017307233.1:541679-584305 GCF_000935625.1 Nanorana parkeri | reverse complement strand
TTTATACTTGAATGCTACAAGGCAGCTGAAAGTCATAAACAGGCTTACAGTGGGTGTTCCATCTCTGTAACCTGATGGGAGATAGAGACACACTGGCTGGCTTACCAGAAGAACATAGTGGGTATCACCAAGGTGGCAATGTTGATTTATAAGCCCAAGGCTAGGAAGAAGGGTCTACAAGGTATCAATAAGTCCAAAAGCACAGTAGGAGTTGCTGGATGTAGGCAGGAGCACCGTCTTACAAAATGGGCAGGTAAAACAATTCCCGAATGGGTTTCAACTCTGTATGCAGCCGTCTGGCTGAAGCAATTCTTGGCCTGTAAATGTAAACGGGATCTAGATCTTAAAACGGGAAGGCCTAACCATTATAGCTATTGCATGGAAGAAAAACGACTTAATACGTAAAACCCACACGACTAATTTTTCATACACAAGACTGTGAAGGAGTAAATGTCTGGAAGCCGATTGTACAGTACAATTTACAAAAGCTACACAAAGAGGAATTAGGAAAATACAAATATTGCTCTGTGGGGAAGGCTGCTAATTCAGACTGCGGCATTCTAGCTCAGCGACTGAGTCGGATCTGCAGGTGCCCCAGCGTCTTCATTAATTCTTCATAGAACTGTTTGTGCTCGGTGTGTCCCATGCTGATGTTTGACAACTCAGCAGCTGTTATACCATATAAAATTGATGCCACTGCCCTTTCTTTTTATGCGGTTTCACAGTTTTAAAGTTGAAGCGTATCGTTGCTATGGTGATAAAACACTGCAAGTGTTGGTATTAGGGCAAGTGATTAATCTTCATGTCAACTGGTTGATTATGTGTAATGGAATAAAACTCTATAGTGGGGACTAACAGACTAAACTTTTTAACTGCTCACAAGTTGTGTGGTTTATAGTTGAAAATAGAACTTAATCACTTTGCAAAGCAGAAATATCACACTTCATGCAATAAACCTTTAAAATGTACATGTGCTCCAAATAAAGTTACAAAATTGAACATAAGAATTAAATGCCAGCACCGAGAAGTAACTAACTGCACATGCCCGGTGCCATCTTTGGAACTCTGCAGACAACCCTGTAATCAGTAGACATTCTATTATAACATTTCAAGTGCTTCCCAATCAGCAGGTACTTGACCTCACCCTTGCCTTCAGTGCTTTGCTATTGACCAGTGAGGTTCTTCATCATACCAATAGCAATGTTCAAGAGATGTAAAGGGATGGGGCCACTTACCCAATTTCATGGTATAAAAGACAATATCCACATAATAGAGCAGCACATATTTTAGGCTCCTGACATTTGCATTTAATTCATGTACTCAGCATTTATGATTTTTTTTTGTTTCTTTTTTTTCTTTAAAGTTGGGAGGTTGTTACACTGAATATGTATGATGGGTTTATATTAGAAGGGCTGCCAAGAATGTAGAGCAAGTAAAAGTTACAAATCAATAGTACAATACTGGAAAGGATCTTGTGAAATAAATAGAAAAACTCTCAAACTGTAGTAAACAGTTATCACAAACAGTTATCTGTAACAGAGAATAAGGTGGCCACCAGGGCAGATAAGGTCATGTTTGTGCCAACTTCCACTCATGTGGTCAGGATGGAAGGTCTTTAAACTGTTTGTTGATGTATGCAGCAAATGGTCTATTGCTAAACTCCAGAAGTAGAGTAGAACAAATGTATAAAGTAAATTCTGGACAAAGGAGGGCTGGACAAAATTAGAATCGTAGAAACAAACCCATTTATAAAAGCATTTAGGATCTAGGGAACATGTGCTTCCAGTGACAAAAATGAAGCACCAGCTAAAAGCCATTCAGAAGCAGCAACTACTGGGATCTGTGTAGAAAAGAGGGCATCCAGGTAAAAGGAATAAGTGTGCACAAGTGTGACGATAAGGTGAGCCATTCCTGGAAAAACAGTGCATTTGTCTTATTTTACTATCCCAAGGCACCTACCTGCTTCCTCACTTGCTGCTCCTGAGCTTCCACAGCTCTGCCTCCCTACTCGGAGTGTAATGCAGCCATTTTCATGTAGACAAAATAGGACATCCCTCTGAAAGCATGGGGTCACCTAGAGAAACAAGAAAACCAGATGAAGTAATAATATTACAGTACATAAAATTAATCAAAACGCAGGGAAGGGAATTTATCAAAACTGGAGCAGACAAAAATCTGGAGCAGATCTGCATGGCAACCAATCAGCTTCTCTCTTTCATTTTCAAATCCTAACTGAAGAGAGAAGCTGAATGGATGCAATAGCCAAATGCTCCAGATTCTTCTGCTCCAGTTTTGATAAATTGACCCCAGTATAATTACTAAAAGGAAATGCTCTGACCAAGGTACCTAAGGCTATCCTGTCATATATTAGTTACTATTCAGTTTTCTTTTTTAAAGGGTTAGTTCACCTTAAGTGCCTGCTGCCCAGTAGAACGTTTCTGACACTTCAAAACTTCACTACACAGTCCAGGAGGACGTGTGGCTTGCATCGACGAGGTGACATTGGCCAAAGCAACTACATAGCCCAGCGTGTGCAGCAGGTGATGGTCATCACTGTAGTGGAGGTCATAATTGCACCTGTGATTGGGGTGGATGGGAGGGAATTGAGATAAGGTAAGGGTGTTGCAAGTTAGTTCACCCTTTTAATGTGAGCCAAAGAAAGTGTTGGTCAGGATACAGGTCGGCATAGGCTTTAACGTGTTTTTTCTTATTTTGTATGACTAGGCTTAGTTTTTATTGGCGTCTTTGTCCCCATGGAGAAGATTCACCCCTCTACTTGCACTAGTGAGCATCGTCACCAAGAAAGGGAGGGTTCTTCTATACTTTTCAAGCTGTTCCAAGAAGAGACAAAAGAAAAATCTAATGGGGGCAGAATCTCTAGAACAGGAAGTGAAGGAAAATGTCCACAATGGTACACAGACAGCTAAATAGAAACTGGCATGAAGTCTAAACTACTCTATCCCTTTTAGATAGTCCCTACTCTATCTAAACCGAAGTTCTGACTATAGATACACTTCAACTGAGGGATCCTGCTAGAGGGTAATTTGTGCAGCAATATGGTGGGGCCCCATGTTCCCTACACACCTATAATGAGGCATCCCAGTCAGCTGTGCGATAGGTGAAATCTAATCCTAAGGGTTGTTCAGTGAAGAAACGTAAACATGACTGCTTACTAAGGATGTGTAAAAGCGGGGCCCCAACCTACATGGCAGAAGTTAAAAGATTTTAACACTTTTAAACTAGAACATGGAAAGGCGATGGTAAGAGAGAATAAGTGACGTCTCTACACAGGATCTATGCTTCTCTACACCTACTGACATCAAAAAGAGAAAAGAACTACTAAGCAAGAGAGCTGCCAGTAAACCAATTAAAAGGTCCCTAGACATCTTGTTAGTGAATAATGACTAGAAACCTACACATCAAAATATTTTTGAGGTTGGATCTGGTAGTTTTGGATGCAACCCTAACCCTAAAAGGGCCCCTCGCATGAACCCTCCCTGTAATTCTAATACTAACCCTTCTTTAAAGTAAAGTTAACCCCTTGTTTCATATTCACCTCACATGCACCAGCATCATCTGAGCCAGACTAATGTTTTTGTTCCCAAAGATGCAAGCACCAAAACCTTCAACTTCACCATGTACTACAGAAGCTCATTACATATTATATTACATACAGTAGACTCGATATTGTGTTATAAATGAGTGAAATTAGGGTACCTGCAGGAAAGGAACACCTGTCCTCTCAATAGCAACAACTCCAACAGTCTGATTCACCTCCAGATCCAAGATGAGGATTTCTCTGGGATAAAGCAGCAGCATGTGGTTACGTCTGGATGGTAAGTAGGACAACTGCAAGCAGTCATTCAGAGTCACAGTCTCAGCACTGCAAAATAAAAACAAAATACAAAAATGAAAGAAAGAAACGCATCAAACCACAAAAGTGCACCATTGCAGAACTATGTACAGATAGGAAACATTTCAGAGAAAACCAAAGCACAGTTAAAGAATCTTGCAAAATACAGGACTACTTCTAACTGTCGGAATTGTTTATTTTGAAGATGTGAAGGAAATAATTTGACTACGGTTATGCTCTTCACTTTTGTTTGCACAATTTATTGATTTTTCCCACATAGAAATTAACTTGTTGCGGAAACATGTAGGGATTTGGGTTATTATATGTTAGCACATTTGTATTGCTCTACTTATATTGGGAGATGAACAGGGATTGAGAAAGTGAGGGCAAATCAGGAGGTAATCAGTCAGACTCCTCCAATATCCCTCTACTTCCCTTGTACTCTAGGATGTGGATAGGACAAGATGAATTCAAGATTAGCAGCTACATAAGAAAGTATTGTTACATTGTATACAATTTGAAAAAAAGCGTATGCATGTTACGTTTTTAGGTCAGGGCTTGATGTTTAACTACTTCTAGGCATCGTTATGACATACATTAAAAAGCAGACAAACAACCCTTCAGATAAGCAAAGCCTTTGTCCTGATAAAATCTTCCAAATGCTTCCAAAGACTGGTAGGTTCTAGTTACCTTGGCTTCTCATTAGTAATGAGAATCTTCACTTTATTGAGGGCTTTCTTGGCACCAGTAGTCGTCACTGGCTTTGCGTGAGCAGGACTGGAGTGAGGGCTGGATATATAAACTTTCCTTCCACTGCTGGCTGGAGGCTTAGATGGAGAGAAGTCGGACACAAACACGATGCCCTCGCTAGTCAGTACTAGGTTAAAAAAAATGCAAAAGTCTCATTAAAAACTTTAGTTTCACAAAAGGACAACCAAAATGTTCACATTTCACTAGAGCCACAAAGCACCCACCATATTTAGAGGGCGCCCCCCTCGTCTTCATAGTAACACTGTGTGTGGGGGTGACCTTCCAAAATGTATCACTACCTATGCCTGCTTAAGAGCATAATAAATTCAAGCTTTACAGACATTTCGGATCATGCAGCGAAAAGTATGAGGAGATCCTTGGTCCACAGTACAGCGATCATGAAAAATGGTGTACCAACACTTCCAAATATATCACAGCAAAGGATTACTAGAATACCCAAGTCTAACTATGTATGGCCGATCATGTCCGCGACCACTAAAACTAATCGTAATTGTAACAAAAACACTCTGTATTAGTTAGATTCAGTATTCAGCTGAATAAATGGGAATCTTGAGCTTGACAAAGAGGTTCGCCTTGAAACGCGTTGCTCCGTTACTCTCCTGCACCCCGAGATCCATCCCGGCTGGCCAATCGTAGACACCCCTGTTGGAGACAGCCTTTCTAACTTCTCTCACTGGACTCACATTGACCAGGTGATCTTAGAGGTTACCAAACGATCCTCCTGTCAGGAGCAGTCGTCCAAGTCTCACCCCCCAGTGTCCGGACACAGCCTGACACAGCGTTGACAACTCCAGTCACGGACAGCTGGATCAGCGACACAGCTGGGACACTGACAGTGGAAGGCAGCAGCGAGCAGCAGCTCTCCTATTCTCTCTACTGTCCCTAACGGACCCACTCTCCCCCGCCAGAGACCCACAGCATTCCTCAGACAAGCAATCCCTTCTGGACCATACCACAACAGGAGTAGACACAGAAACTGTCACAGACGACATTTCGAGACGCAGCACCACAGCATAAATAGGAAACCGATCCTCCACCTAGGCTGCATGACACCCAGTCCTCATCAACAACATGTAAGTTATTTCACTTATAACACATCCTACACCCAATTGGTTAACGGAATGTGCTCCTGTTTGTATCTTTTGAAGTTTCCCCTACATGAAGCCTGCCAATTCTTTAGCTCGCATCATTCTGCTTATAATCCTCAGAATGAACAGCTCTTAAAAGCAATAGAGTATGTTCTCTCGAAGGCAAGTTATCAGAAGCCTGACATAACCAGGCAGTTGAGCCAGACTGCAGCAAGGTGTTGGGCCCTCTTTGAAAGTCAGTAGTCTAAGTAGTTTTTTTTATTTTGTTTAAAATAGGATATTTGTATAAATCAGAAGATCAAACGGTAGATCAGTTTTAAGCCCTAGCACCGATTGCTCACTCCCAAAACTTACAAGCAAGCTGAGAAGGCTGGAAAGGGTTGAAGGAGAAAGATAGGATATTTTCTGCATAGCTCTTTTTCCAGAGTTTTGTTCCAGTGTCTGCATTCCACAGTACAATGAGATTAGGGGGGTGCACAGCCAGCAACAGATCACGAGAGGCATCTTGGCTCCACAGCCACTGCATGTCTGCAAGATAAACAAGGGATATCATTATGTTAGCAAAAGTAAAGATTCAGAAAAACAAAGTTTGTTGGTACACCACTTTTGTACAACCTGCAGAAAAGAGAATATAGCCATCACACACACAAAAAAGACAAAATTTCAGCTAAATGGGCTGTTTACCAAAATTGATCTGAAATGTACATGAGGATTATCCCTTTAAACGTTCGGTAACCAATGCAAAAAGAAAACAAGCTGGCATACTGGCCAAGCGGATCCATAGTAAACAATATGTTTTAAGACTAGACTTGCTGGAGTAAGAAATAAACGTGGATATAAATGTGTTTTCCCAATAGTTTTAGTGATATCTTCTTACCATGGATGGGCTTTGAATGCTCCTGTATTTCACATCGTGTTGTGCCAGATGCAACATCCCACACAATAATTTTTCCACTGGCATCCGCTGATGCCAATCGCAGAGAATAAGGTGAGCCCTGGTTGTGGTGATAGTTTTCTCTTGCCCATTTCACCTGGGTAAACAGAAGGAAGACAGTGGTTCACATAGACAATGGTTAACAAGCACACTACTCATATTGGACAATTATACCTAACCTACAAATATTACAAAGTAGCATTAACTAGTGCGTGGTTGTGGCTTATTTACACTCACCAGACACTTTATTAGTTACACCTTGCTAGTACCGGATTGGACACCCTGTTTCCTTCAGAATTGCCTTCATTCTTCGTGGCATAGATTCAACAGGGTGTTGGAAACATTCCTCAGAGATTTTGGTCCAAATTGACATGATAGCATCACAGACCCAAAGAAAATATCCCCCCACACTATTACACCAGCACCACCACCACCACCAGCCTGCCTGAACCGTTGATACAAGGCAGGATGGATCCATGCTTTCATGTTGTTTATGCCAAATTCTCACCCTACCATCTGAATATCGCAACTGAATTCGACTCATCAAACCAGGCAATGTTTTTCCAATCTTCTATTGTCTTATTTTGGTGAGCCTGTGCGAATTGTAGCCTCCGTTTCCTGTTCTTAGCTGACAGGAGTGGCACTCGGTGTGGTCGTCTGCTGCTGTAGCCCATTTGCTTCAAGGTTCGATGTGTTGTGCGTTCAGAGATGGTATTCTGCACACCTCAGATGTAACGAGTGGTGTTTTGAGTTACTGTTTCCTTTCTATCATCTCAAAGCAGTCTGCCCATTCTCCTTTGACCCCTGACATCAACAAGGCATTTTCGTCCACACAACTGCCGCTCACTGGATATTTTCTCTTTTTCGGACCATTCTCTGTAAACCTGAGAGATGGTTGTGCGTGAAAATCCCAGTAGATCAGCAGTTTTTGAACTACTGAGACCAGCCCGTCTGGCACCAACAACCATGCCACGTTCAAAGTCACTTAAATCGCCTTTCTCCCTATTCTGACGCTCGGTTTGAACTTCGGCAGGTCATCTTCACCACGTCTAGATGCCTAAATGCACTGAGTTGCTGCCATGCGATTGGCTGATTGGCAATTTAAGTTACCAAGCAATTGAACAGGTGTAGCTAATAAAGTGGCCGGTGAGTGTATTTCCCCATCTATATAGCTTCAACATATTACCCAGAGCTTCACATAGTGTAGTAGTCACATTAATCCTTTCCTCAAAAAGAATTTCACAATCTAATGTTTCCACAGCACTCCGATACCAGTAGGACCAATCTGGGTGCAAACTGGAGCATCAGCAGGAAAATACGTACCATTTCACACAAATTCCTGATCTTTTTTTTTTTTTTTTTTTAAATTTGCCCATTTTTATTTTTTTTTTTTTTTTTTTTAATTGTGCACATCTATGAATACTGATTATGTCCATAAAATGTCCATCACCACTGTACAGTGGTGTCTGCCACAAATTTAAAGTGACTCAGTCACTAGGATAAAGAAATGGCATAAAGCAGGACCTGCAAAAGAATCTGTATATTTGCCAGTCCCACCTCCTTTGATCATCACTGCCTTGCAAAGCAATGGCCTGTTCTGGTTCAACACCCTTCCAGTTGTGTCACACTCTGTGGTTCCTACGACTGGTCCCTACGTCAATACAGGATACAGTGGTGATGTAGAGGCCAGTGGAAGAAACCAGTGCATGGTGGGGAACAAGGGGGAACCTGAGTACCCTAAAAGTGTTAGATATGAAGATAGTTGAGGTGGCTATAGCGCTTGAATAGAGCAAAGGTCAAGTGGACCAGGCAGTGGAACAGAGGAGTGTAAAGCTTGTATTTCTACCAATGGTGGTGCTTTCACACAGCCACAGTCAGTGAGGCATCACAGTATACATAGTATCTCTGCAATTATTTCCTAGGCAGAGATTTCTCACAAGAAGCATCTTTGATCCCTTAAACAACTCTATACTTTCGTTTGCCGTTCAGTATTATTTCAAAATGTCTTATTGGAGTTGGAAAAACAAAAAAAAGACAAAATCTACATTGGTAAAAGCTATTTAAAACACAACTTGCATGTGTTCACTTTTCAGCAAAACACGACAGACGCTGAGAAGAAATTGTCAGGTGCATACTAATTGCCTTAAAAACAAAGCCATGGCAGTGCTGTGGAGGGAAAGCACGGCTGGATGCGTCTGCATCTAACACTCTGGGGGCATGGAGAGAAGTTATAGAAGCTGCTTTCTTCCCTCCCACAGTGCAAACCGAGCAGCACACATGAATCACTTAGCCACATTTACATCTACCTTGCACTCTTAAAGAACTTCACCTTCATCCTAAATCCTCCAGTTTAAGTAAAAGGTAAAAGAGGGGAATTTATCAAAACTGGAGCAGACAAAATCTGGAGCAGCCGTGCATGACTACCAATCAGCTTCCCTCTTTCATTTTCAAATCTTAACCTCTTCACAACCCATGATGGGACAATTCCGTCATGGGTCCTTCAGGGGTTAAAGGGAAAAGCCGCCAGGGCTCTGTTCAAATTTGTAGAGCCGGCAGCCGGCTTTACAGTAAAAGAGATTCAGCTGCCGCCAGATCACTTCTACGGGCCGGTAAAGTGGCCGCCCCCCGCCCGACACCCCCTTCGTGTTTCCCGGGCTCCACTGCCCCTCCTGGGGGCCCGGGACGGGCATCTTGGTCAGCAGGAAACTGGGGAGGAGAGCGGCGAACGTACGTTCACCGATTTACCTCCCCCTTTCTATGGGACCGGGACTGATGCGTGTTGCATCACTTCTGGTCCCTTAGATGTCATTTCTAAGCTATTGAAGTGCGATCTGCACTTCAATAGCTTATTTAGAGTGTAAAAGGTGACACTAGGGGGCTTTGGGACCCCCAGTTTCACCTTAAAGAGTACCTGTCACCACCAATATGCTAGTAAACACCCGTATGTGATTGCAATTAAAATGTTGAAAAACACACACACACACAAAAAAAAAGGTTTAAAAAATTACTTTAAATAAAATGTAAAAATTATTTTGAAAAATGTTTAAAGTCCCCCGCGAGAACGCACATATTCACATGAACACACGTTGGGGGAACCTATGTGCAAAAATGTTGATCGTGCTACACTGTTGGGTATTGCCGCACATGCCAGAGTGAGAGCAATAATTCTGGGGCCAATATTAATCCGTATCTCTAAACGGACAACCTGTAAGGGCTTTAAAAATGTCGTCTTTGGACTTTTTGGGGTACTCAATTTTGTCGCAGTTACACGGACGCACACAATTTTTTACCTGGGCATGTTGTATCTATTTACTCAGTGTAACCTCATCTTTTATATTTTACAAAAAAAAAGGGGGTTTTATATAGTGTTTTGGGGCACTTAATGTAACCCAAGTGCATTTTTTCACTAAATTTTGGGGTTTGATAATAACTTGCGCTAATTTCGTGCAACATAAAAATTTGCAACTGCCGCCATTTTATTCTACGGGGTCTTGGCTTTCAGAAAATATATAACGTTTGGGGGTTTTAAGTAATTTTCAGGCCTAAAATGTAGATTATATAATGTAGGCAAAAAACAAAACAAAAAAAATGCCTTGGTCATTAAGGGGTTCACTGAACAAACTGAGGAGACAAGCTGATTGGTTGCCATGCACAGCTGCTCCAGATTTTGTCTGCTCCAGTTTTGATAAATTCACCCCATAGTCTTTTTAGTGCATTTTTGAGATTCCAAAACGGATGTAAATATGGTCAATGTTTTAGAAAAACCCGTTTTCATATATAGCTTTTATTTATATACACATTCATTGGGCATCCATGTTTGCTCTTCGCGTACTTGCAGTCTGCTTTCCGTTTTGCAGTAATGCTGTGCTTTATATCTCTAACAAATTAATTCTGTCAGCTGCCCTACTTAAGAGAATGCGTGCCCACAATTGGCATTTCAGCAATTGTTAAGCAGAGAAGCCGGGTGGTTGCAGAGAATACAGGGCTCCCTCTAATGGCTAGGCTATACATTTCTATGTTTAAAGCCCATGTACATGGAGGTTGCAAACTCTGTGAGGCCACAAAGAGGAAAGTATGTATTAGGGATGATCACGGGGTCTCTGTGCGCCTGCTTGCTAGTTGGCAAATTACGTAATTAAAAGACTGCAGATAGTCTCCAGTTTTCAATCAGACAAACCCCATGTGGTAGACTTTCAGTGAGATTTCAGCAAGAGCTTTAGTAAGGCACAATTACTATGCAGTAGTGGTAGTGAGGAACTGCGGTCAAGCTGCTAAATACACAGTTTAAAACAAACACATGCACACACGCACACAGTCATTTTGTTCAGCCACTTGCTGATAATTACAGGGAATAAGCTGATTAAGGATGGAGTTGGGGTGGTGACAAAGACATTCCATTGTTAAACCTGTATAAATCTTAGTCACCTGCCTGGCTCAGTAACGTGGCAAGTTTGTGTCAAACACAACATCGTGGCGTTCCCGATCCTCTCCCTGCTGAGAGCGGTGACTGTGAGTCATGGCTCCCAGCAGGGATTCCCCCCTCTCCCCTCCAATGCTGACTGGAGGAGCGGACAGGGAGGGGGCGGGCACTGCTGGCTCTGCCTCCAGAGGCAGGGCCAGCTCTCAATCAGCCTAGTGGGGTGGATCTCAACAGTATTTTTTGGGATCCGTCCCGGTTGCAGCGCGGCTCTGGGCTCTCAGCATATAGCGGGCAATGAGTTTTGGATCACCGGAGGACATCAGTATATGTCCTCCCATGACCCTGAAGAGAACCATGGGCAAAAAAGGTTGCCCCATAGTTCTGCTTTTTTAGCTGATCTCTTTTCCATGTATATGTAAGAACCACTAAAGACTATAGGTTCCCCCTTAAGCAGCTGTTCATGTTTTGTGCATGCTGGTAGATGGAGACCAGATGGGTTTCCTCTCATTTATGTTAATGGCAGTTTGCTAATTTTATTATGTATTAGTCAACCTCATAAGAGCTTTTCAACCCAACTATCGAAACATGTTCTGGTATATTTGCATGTAGTTAACACACCAGCTTTTGACTGGCATGGTTAATCATTCTTACAGTAATATTTCCCAGACTACGTGTACACAGCCTTTCCGAAGATAAACTGGGTCCTGCCTGCCTGAGGCTTTGCTCGGTGCAGTCTGAATATAAGCTGGAAAGGTTCTCCTACCTGGTGCTTTAGGATCTGTCAAACCCGACAAGCAGCAGACCTTGTGTGTTTGTGTGGTGGGGAGGGGTGTGATTTACTAAGGGCAAATAGGCTGTTCTCTTTGCAAGAAAATGTTCCCTTAGCTTAAAAGCATAACTCGGGACAAATACAATCTTAACCCTTGCAGTGGGGCTACCCCCACCCCATGCACACACACACAGGGTTAAGGGTTTGTTTGTCTAAGGAGCTAAAACAACAGAGTTATACTCACCAGAACCACGAACTGGACCGACTCCTAGACTGGTCTCTGAAGCCTTTCTCCTCCCTTGCTCCTGTGATGGTATGTCCCTAGGCGTCCTCACATCCTATATACTGTATAGAAAGTGATAACTCACAAGACCTTAGACTGCTGGAGCGGAGGGGGAGTGGAGCTGAAGGGACCGTTGTTCAGGCGAGTATAACGTTGCTATTTTAGCTCCCTAGATAAAACAAGTACTTATAACTTGCAGTGTGTGGGTAGATTTTAATTGCCCAGAGTTCTTTAAAAAAAAAAAAATTCTTTGCAAAGTGAATTTCCACCACATTCACTAAGCGAAGGGAAAATTCCCTTGCAAAACGAGCAGCTTATTTGCCTTCAGTAAATTACTCTCACAGTGCGGACTCAGTGGCAAGTACTTTCATCAGAGCGGCTCCTGCTCAGATGCTTTCCATTTCTCTCAGCAGTCGGCTCCATCACAGATGTAAAGTTTACTTTCATCACAGCTTCTACTTTTACATCTCATACAAATGAACAGTGTCCCTTATTTTTCCACTTTGAATTTCCAGATTGTTCTTCCACCACTGAAGTCTATGTTGACTTCACAAATACATGCTGGTTAGCTTTACCAATGCAGGTACGTCAAAAAGAAAAATTCTGCTTACTTCTTCAACCTAGTCCTACGCCACTGTGCTGTAGAGAACAATAATATTGTATGCAATCTTACTATGGCAAATCAAACATCCATTTGTCAGATATTATTTGTATAAGGTGCTGAGAGGTCACTTAAAGAAAAACCTAGAAAAAAAAAAAAAATGGAAAGTGCTTGAGCCAATGCAGGTCCTTTACTGCCGTGCACGATGAGGAGAGTAACTCTCCCCTCTCTATCCAGTTGGGGCTCAGCTGAAAATCAAACAGAGGACCAGCAGCATGTATACACTGCAGAAGGCTTTTAGAATTCTCCTGAAGATTATCCAACGGGATATCTGGAAAATCCAAAAACAGGAACCTCTCAGCTGTGTCCCAGCTATCAAGGTTGACCTGTTGACAATGCGCATGTCAAGGCCACTCTCCCATTACAACTACAGTGGTACCTCGGTTCACCAACGCTTCTGTTTGCGGACAGGAAGTTTGGCAAAATTTTGCTTCCGTTTGCGAACTCCGCTTCGGGTGACAAACACAACCGCAGCCATCTGCCCTGCTCTGACACATGGTCATGGCTTCCCCTAGTCGAGATCGCGGTCTGATCACAGCTTGATGCGGTTCGCGACCAGAATCATGGAACAAATTAAGTTCGTGAACCGAGGTACCACTGTACCAACTTTTCAATATATATATTCATGTTTCATAAAAAATATGTTTATTCAATATATACATTTTTATTAGCATTGGAGTGACCCATCCCACTTACCTTGACAATGTTGGCTTTGTGTTTCTCTAAAACCTGAAGAGTCTGTGCGGTGCTGGGGTCTACCACAAGGATCAGTGAGTGACATCCATAAGCAATTAAACCTTGGCAGCCCCTAGAAAGAAAGCAGTTGATGAAGAGTCTGTTTGTTGTAAGCACTACTGAGCGGGACATATATGCCTACTGCAGGAAATACACCTCTACAAGTGCTATCTGCATATAAACTCATCATTTTCCCTTCCTGGTACCTTTCATGGCACAATATCATTATCATTAGTATGCTGCCATGTAGGCTCCAGGAATCTACTTTTTAAACCTTTTTAATGAAAATGGAGGCAGTTAAAAAACCCGCATTTATTTCTATTTTATTTATGGTCTCCTTTAATCTACACAATGATCAAAACAGAAAGCAGGAACACTGTCAACGTAATAACAGGTCTATAATTATGTAAATTTCTATTGATAAAACATCACTAATAAAAACTATAAAAATGGTGTGGAGATATTTCCTTATACAAGAGATATAAAATACCTGGAAATGATTTACTCTTATTAGTATTATTATTTTACTCAGCTAAATAAATTCTAGATATGTGAAAAATGAAACCCTCGGCTGGCAATCTTTCAGCCAACCAGTGAAAAGCATTTGTGGTGCTAAGAATATTCTTACACATCACTTTACCCTCAAGGGATTCAAGTGCTTCACATCTCCCAGGCAATTACATACTGGAAAATGGGGCAGGAATAACAACACTGCAATCAAATGACTTGAGGAACACATGCATGCTCAGCCTTCTTTCATAAACTTCTATTAAAAGGTAATATATACAAATGAATTAAATTATCATGATGAATGGGCTGCCAAAGCACCCAAACATGCCTGGCGTTGCACATAACCCTTTTTATTGTAACACAATGCACTACTATGCATTGCTGTCCACCTATAGCAGTGCTCCCCAACCTTTTTATCGCCGCCGACCAGTCAACGTTTGATCATTTTACCGCGGCCCGCTGAGGGGGGGACGTTGATTGTTTATATTTTAGATTGGAATCACCTGTCCCGATAAATCCATATTTCAAGTAGGACTCATGGTATTCTCTGTTAAAAAGTTACATGTTTCTTTGATGTTGAAGGCCCTTCTTCTGTCTCTTCACTGGGCCTTTTCTTTTTCCCAAGGAAACTTTCTAACAACGTCTGTTTCGTACTGATTTTTGCTAATTTGTGGGTTAAATTTGAGCAAACACAATATACACGTACACCAAGCACTGTTAAACATGAGAAAGTACCGGTGAACAGAGAGAAGAGCGATACACACCTTCTCTTTACCAAAGCTACAACGCCACTGCCGCTTGCAGCCGCTCAGCTCCAGACGTCACCTAAAACCGCCCCGATATCACGATATTTTGCGCATGCGCGGTATTGGTGCAGCTTTAGGTGATGTCTCTCAGCTCCCGGTTAACCTCTCGTCCTGGAAAGTCGGACAAACCTGAGAGAAATACACCACAGTAAATAAAATGGAAATAATTTAATGTTCCTTGGGCGGCCCGGTACCATTTGATTCACGGACCGGTCCGCGGGCCCGGGGGTTGGGGACCACTGACCTATAGTGTGCTACAATGCAGGTGCCTCCTTTCCTTGCGTTGGGGTGCCATTACAAATGGATGTTACTTTCGTTACTGCAACGCAGAAGTGTGAATCCAGCCTCACACTTAATCATTCCATTGTAATGCGTTAATGCAAATACATTAAAGGAGAACTATGGGGTTAGGGCTTTTCCCCATAGTTCTCCAAAGGGTAACGGGAGGACACAAACTAGCGTCCTCCTGTCACCCTAAGCTCAGTATACTGAGACGCCGCAGCTGAAATGGATCCCGACAATTCTGTCTGGATCCGCCCAGCTGCGTGAGTGACAACTGGCTCTGCCTATCTAGAGACAGAGCCAGCTGTACCCGCCCCCTCCAAAGTCCGTTCCGCCAGTCAGCGCTGGAGGATCGGAGCGGGGAGAATCCAGTCCCCCCCTGTCACAGCTCTCTGCAGTGACAGGATCGAGAGGTGAGCGAACGCTGGTATGTGTTCGCTCACTTCCCGATCTACTGAGCCGACCTGTGACAGTTGCATTGTCACAGGTCGGCTCAGATTATGAGGATGATTGCGCATGCGCGGTATTGGTGCAGCTTTAGGTGATGTCTCTCAGCTCCCGGTTAACCTCTCGTCCTGGAAAGTCGGACAAACCTGAGAGAAATACACCACAGTAAATAAAATGGAAATAATTTAATGTTCCTTGGGCGGCCCGGTACCATTTGATTCACGGACCGGTCCGCGGGCCCGGGGGTTGGGGACCACTGACCTATAGTGTGCTACAATGCAGGTGCCTCCTTTCCTTGCGTTGGGGTGCCATTACAAATGGATGTTACTTTCGTTACTGCAACGCAGAAGTGTGAATCCAGCCTCACACTTAATCATTCCATTGTAATGCGTTAATGCAAATACATTAAAGGAGAACTATGGGGTTAGGGCTTTTCCCCATAGTTCTCCAAAGGGTAACGGGAGGACACAAACTAGCGTCCTCCTGTCACCCTAAGCTCAGTATACTGAGACGCCGCAGCTGAAATGGATCCCGACAATTCTGTCTGGATCCGCCCAGCTGCGTGAGTGACAACTGGCTCTGCCTATCTAGAGACAGAGCCAGCTGTACCCGCCCCCTCCAAAGTCCGTTCCGCCAGTCAGCGCTGGAGGATCGGAGCGGGGAGAATCCAGTCCCCCCCTGTCACAGCTCTCTGCAGTGACAGGATCGAGAGGTGAGCGAACGCTGGTATGTGTTCGCTCACTTCCCGATCTACTGAGCCGACCTGTGACAGTTGCATTGTCACAGGTCGGCTCAGATTATGAGGATGAGTGAAAAGCACTCACCTCATAGTTCTCCTTTAAGTCTTCTGTGGTGCGTTGCTGCAATACGCACCTTACCACAACAGCTGTTAAAATGGACCTTTACCCCCTTTAACCAAAAATCACATCAGCATGTAGCTCTGCATGCCGATTTAAAATCAGATTACATTCAATAGGTAAACAAACATGTATTTAATTTACTTACAAATAGAGTTTATCCCCTTCCTGGTCCGAATGAGATAATCGTGGCATGTGGCACAAATTAGATCATTGTGCCCAAGTGTTGCATCCTGGGAAGGTTAAATCAGCAGAGCATTGCTGGAAACTCATCTGTAATCTTACGAAATCTCAGGGAAAGGCATGTTCCTCCCCTGAGATGATGTGCAGGGTCACATGTCCTAGTCACATGTGTAAGAGTTCCAGGAAGTAAAGTGAGATCTAGTACCCGGCCCTTAGTAAAAATGGCCACTGTCAGAAGACTGGGGAAGAAAAGAAAACTAAGGCATGCAAAGAAAAAAAAGCCGGTGTTCTATCGAAAGGTCTCACTTATCGAGTTCTCCGACTGGTGACGTCACGTCCGGTGACTGCCAGTAGAAGATCTAGACCAGATGGAGCTGGAATCCTTGTCAAAAACGAACTATTGCCACTGCGCCACGCCGTCGAATTCTATAACCATACTCGGCACTGCTCCTGTGCAGCTATCAGCTTCTATAACGTAGGACAAATATAACTTTGTACTAGGTTATAGAATCCAATGAGCCAATAGCCGCACAGGCACAGTGCCAATAGTTAGAGAATTCGGCAACGATTCCATGGGCATGCGCACTAGCTCCGTCTAGTGTAGATCTCCTACTGGCAGTCACCAGATGTGACGTCACTAGTTGAGCTCGGCAAGTCGGAGCTTTCGATAGAACACCGGCAATTATCTGGAAGTATGTGTTTGTAGATTGTCATTACTAAACATTTCCAAAAGGTGTGTTTTGTTGTTACTTTAAATATATGGGTAACATTCCTCTTTACATTTTCACTTTGATGTATTCCCCAACACACAAAAACCTCATAGAGACAGCAAAATACACAACAAAATAGGCAGCCGTATAAGAACAAACATTAGGAAAACAACCACAACAGACATTTAAAAGAAAAACATGTCAATATAGAAACACCTCATAGGGGGTACCAACATTCCTTCGCACCCCAACCAATGTGTTTTCCATTGAAATGAATGGAAACAGATAAAAACATATGTAAATGTATCGCATAATGCAAAGCGCTTTGTACTGGATGTCAACATGCATCATAACAGGCATTGACACACGATGTGAATCATGATGTGCTTACATACATCAAGGTGCATCAATGTACGCCATGACACACCTCGATGCACATCCTAACACACGTTGAGATGCATTTTGATGCATTTCTATTGTTTCCAATAGAAAACACCTCAAGCAAAAAACAAACAAAACCAAAGTAGGTAAGGGTTTAAGATACACTGTCAACTTGCCCATGCAGAGGTAAAGGGCCGCCCCTGACCCTCCTTATATGTACCAGCGCCCATGCTCCATTCCTTTCTCTTACACAACTGCCCACTATGTAGAGCACTTGAGGAAAAAGAGCAGCATGTCACCTCCTTCCCTGTGACAAAGCTCAGGTCTTCCAGACTATTGCTATGCCCTTGAAACTGTCACATGACTGGGCAAGTGACGTCAGCCCCAGTCCAATGCCCCTTCCCCGCAATATGGGGTATTATAGGGGCATTCTAGCTTGTGTGATTTGCTCAAAGATTTTCCAAGAAGCATGCACTGAGCTACATTTCAAATTTTAGGCATCACCTGTAAAAGACATTTGAAATTACATTAAGTAGGGATGCACCGATGCCAGTTTTTTAGTATCGATGAGTACAGATATTTAATCTTTCGGTACTAGCCTATACATATTTTTGCTAGCAATCTAGCATGGAGCCAGCTTCCTGGGCAATCAGGAAGCCGGGCGGCGTGTCATTAACCGCCGCTTGGCTTCTTGATTGCCCAGGAAGCTGTTCCATGCTGTTTGGCCATCTCCATGCTGATTGGACTTCCCAGCCAAACAGCATGGAGCCAGCAGGCCGGTTACTGGCTGCCTGGCTTCCTGATTGGCTGGGAAGCTGGCACAATGTTCCCTCCTGGCACTGCCGGTCAGAGGAAATCTCCCTCTGACCGGAATTTCTGGTATCGGGGAAGGTATCACAGCATTTGGGCAAGTACGAGTACTCATCCAAATACTCGGTATAGGTGCATCCCTAACATCAATAGAAGGCATAGTAAAGCAAACAGCATTGTCTTCATAACAGAGAAAGCCATGAACCTCAAAAAAGGTTTACACGCACTCATCAACCTCACCGCCAATGAATTCTCTTGTAGCCAACATAACCCCCCCAATCACCACCTGTAACCCCCACCCCCACCCTTGCCATATGTTCCTGTTCCAGAAACCCCCAACAGCCATACAACCTCCTCCTTACCCAACGCCCCTGCCTTCAACTCCAACAAACCCCTCCAATTTACATAGTATCGACCTCATTCAAGGGAACCATCCTCACCTTCATGGATCCACCACCTCCAGTCAAAAGAATATGTACAACGTGCGCCTGACCTGACTGCACTGTTAATCAGTCAGCGAGCCATTATCTCCTGTCACCCTGTAGGGCACAGTGGTGGAATTTATCTGCACAATTAAAAGGTGATAGAGAGGGACATTGTATATACAGTCTCTCTTACCCGTTACTAGATACACACTTAATGCATTACTGTCCCTACAAATAAAATAAAATAAAAAAAATGACCTATCTGCAAAAGAAGAGGTATAATACTTACCTCTAAACTCAGATGTTTGCCGTCTTCAAAAGCTAGGGCCGCTGAAGACTCTGCTACATTCAACATACTTCTGGGTGTGTTGAATGCTCGAACCTCCATAGTGTGCTATGGTTCTAACCATCTGCCCCTACATCATTACTATTTATTCTACAGATAACTTGCTTTATAAATCACCATCTGTAAGCCAGGTAAGATATCTACTTGCATTATTTAACAAAGAACTCTACTACAAAGTGACACATCACACAACACTGGCCTTGTGGCAACCATTGATGTATTTTTAAACAAGCTATGCAAAAAATTTAATTTGCCTGGATCCTGGGAATAGCATTTTCCATCTGCGCTTGTCTGGATGAACATGAACAGAAAATAGGGAAACATACTCTTCTGTTGCCCTGGTTTCTGAGTGAACACCCGTGGTAGGATACAGTATGAAGAGGCAGGCTGGAAAGGAATAAAACAATAAAACAGTGCAAGCAATGGAAAGAACGCTAGAGGCAGAAAGAGAAATTACATTTTGATGGAGATAGGTCTAAGGCTGGGTATGGCCATGTTCTGGAAGTACATTTATTGGATTTGTGCTGTAATCTGTCTATACACATTAAAGACTCTACACTTATTACTTCTAAGCCAACCCATGCATGACATGTTATAAACAAACAGCAAAATCGTTCAGGTTAATTTGTGTTTGAATGGCATTCATATGAGGTGGAGAGGGCTTTATATTTACTATGAACTTCTTCATTGCCCAATAATAGGAACGCCAAGTCTAAAGTCTTTTGTATCCAGAGCCTCCGAAGAAAGCAAATCAAGAGCTGTTATTTATAAACCGTTGTATCGTACTGTATTGTACTATAATGTTACACTATACAAATAAAGGTTAGACAATTGTGCATTTCCAACCTTGGAAAGGTTCTTTTGCATTCCAGCATGACCGTGACCCTGTATATGAAGTCAGCTTCATAAAAGACATGTTTGATGAGTTTGGTGTGGATTGTACAGAAGCTTCACCTCAACCCTATTAAAAAGGTTTGGGATGAACTGAAATGTTGACTGCAAGCCAGGTCTCCTCAACCAATATTACCTGACCTCACTTTTCACTGTTCTTTTGGCAGAATGGGCACAAATTCCCTCAGAATCACTCCTAAACATTGTGGAAAGCCTTCCAAGAAGAGTACGGATTGTAATAGCCACAAAGTACGGGCCACCGCCATATTAATGCCCATGGTTTTCAAATGGAATGTCCAGCAAACTCATATAAGTGTGATGGTAAAGTGTCCACAAACCTTTACCATATAACTTAGTGATTGTTCCCTATTCTTCATAGAAAATGGTACTTGCTTTGGAAAATTCGGGACAAAATGCCAGCTAGTTTAAAGCAGTACAGCTTTGAGAATGCAGATCACAGTCAGCCTAAGAACCTGGATGACAGCACCCAGAGAATCTCTCGGGGGTCACTTACTGTATGGAAACTGCTGGCTGTACATGCAATGTCAATGTGTCCATCTAATATGGTAAAGGATCCAGCATGTCCCGTTCTCTCTTAGCTTGCTGTAGCTGCCTGTTTAACGCATAAAGTGAGTCTGTGGTAAAAACTAAAAATAGATCTGTATTTCTATATTGAATTTCCATAAGTTCTATCCCACTCCTAATAACCATATTGATCTAGAAGTTTGTAAACCTACTTGCTGAAGATGCCCATAGGATGTACTTCCTCAATGCACGGACACAATTTCTCTGAGCCCTGTCAATGTGCACTTCTTTGTGTCACCTCTGTCACAGAGCCTGCCTTCTGAACTACAACTCAACACCTGAACAATGTAACATCATCATTACTTGCTGGAAGCAATGCATGATGGGGTATACAGTCTTGGGAAAGAGAGATTGCATCACATCAAGCAGCAGAGAGACAAGAGACACAAAGCACACTGGGAATCCAGGACGTTGATGAAAGTGCTGGGCAGACAGAAATCAGCACTCACTACAGAAAAGAGATTTTTTTTTTTCCCAGTAAGTTTAAATGCAATAGAACAACTCTGGTATGTATTCCTATTACAACAGTCTAGTATATGCTGGGACTTTAGAACTCCTGTAAACTTTACCCATATCCTTGAAATTACAACAAAGGCACCTTTAGAAATGTTTAGTAATGACAATCTACAAACACATACTTCTAGATAATTGCCGGCTTTGTATTCTTTGCATTACTTATTTCTATTTTCTTCCCCAGTCATCTGACAGTGGCCATGTTTACTAAGGGCAGATTAATAAATCTCACTTTACTTCCTGGAACTCTGACACATGTGACTAGGACATGTGACCATGCACATTATCTCAAGGGAAGAAAATGCCTTTCCCTGAGATCTCATGAGATCACAGATGAGGTTTTCCAGCAATGCTCTGCTTATGAGAAGACAATCCCAGTGTGCACTGGGTCGCTATGGCGATAGTTCCGACACTGGGTGAGAAGCTCTGGACATTTCAGCTTTCCACAATCTTTGGTAGAGTTTATAAAGGAGAAGTAGGCAGCTTTCTGATCCCAAAGTTTCTTTTAGTCCTTCTTAAAGTGACACTAAACTCAGACGTTAAATCTTATTTGTGTATCACTCGGCTGTAGATCCTGAAATCTTAATTGGTGCTGACACTGTCCTTCCTTCTGGAGGGTGGCTACTTTCGTTCCCCATGGTCCCTGTGTGTGTTGTAGAGTAGTCACCGCTCCATGCTTACTCTTGTGATGGACTACAATCTCAATACAATTAAGTTGAACCCTAAGGGCTGCTGTATGGTCTATTCACAATAGCCAGCACAGCAGCCAAGCTGAATGCACATGCTTCGGCTCAGCTGAGCCGTAGTGACAGGCGCAGCGTGGAGAAAGGTCGGCCGAAGAGCCGACCTTTTCTCCATGCTAACGAAAGCTGGGCGGAGCCAGCCAGTATCTCGCGACTCGCCCCACCCAGTTGTAATGACAGATCAGCGTCCCCAAATGACCTGGGCACGCTGATCTGTCATTAAACAACAACAACTGAGTGGAGCCAGCCATGATGTCACTGCTAGCTCCGCCCCAATTGTTTTTATTTTGCCAGCATCTGTCAGATGCTTTATTATGCGGCGGGAGTTCATTGCGTGCGTTGGTTTTTTAAATTATTTTTTCTTTTCTTTAAAATATATGGAATTTTCCTTTTTTTTACATTTTTAAAATAATTTTTCAAATTGTTTTTTTTTTTTTGTTCCATTCATTTAACTTTTTTCTATTCTGCTCGCTGCCTCGGATATTCACTTACTGCCGTTCGGCTCCTATGAGAATAGAGGCAAAAGGCAGCGAGTGAGCTGCCAGAGCTTCGGCTCAGATCCAGATGTTGGATCAGCTGAGTCGAACTCCTTCTGCATTTTGGATCAGCCGACGTACGGCTGCAATCAGCGTTCGGCTCATTTCACCTCGGCTCGGTTATTCACTCGTCTGCCTTCAGCAGCTAAGTGAGTAACCCCCTAAATGTGAGTCTGTAGTCAATCAATGCAGCATGTTGCAATAGAAGTGTACAAGCTGCGGTGAAAAAAATAAGTACTGTATGTCCTACAATGTGCAATGCTATGAACTGAACTAATAGGACTGAAGGCAATATGCTATTGATATGCTTTGGACAATGCTGCCCTGTGCAAATGGTGGGAACATGCCCTAAATACCAGTTATTGTGACTGACTACACAATGAGTGGGGGGTGCAGGGGGGGTTAATAATAATTGTTGCAGACAGAATCTGGAGCACTTGCCCACTGTAACCAATCAGGTTCTCTGATTTTCAAAGCTTAACTAAACAAACAGAAAAGTAAAGCTGATTGGGTACTAAGGGCAACTGCTCCAGATTCTGTCTGCTTCAGGTTTTGATAAATTCCCTCAACATGACGTACGCGTTTTTTAGCGTTGAAGAAGGGGGACAGTCACCTGTCAGTGTACCTTGCTGGTCACACATACACTCATTCTGGACGTCTATAGTGGACTGGTAATGGTTTCTTTCAAGTAACATAAACCTGAGCCAGGTCCCACCTCTTCCAAGCTAGGATAAGACCTCTGGCTGGAGTTGCACTTTATACCTGAGCTGTCAGTGCAGCGAAAGCAGCAGAATAAGTTTGCAGCACGGTGACCTCTGACCCCTGCCCGGGAACTCACCAGTCCAGCGCCCCCTTGTTGGTCTGGGTCAGCGCCCCTGTCAGGGTCCGGGTGGACAGCGTGATATGTACGGTAAACGGGATCATGTCCGGGCCGTATCACAACGATACCAGAGATATTAAATGACAGCTTAATAGCAAGGAGCTGCCATCATCAGCAGACCACTTCCTCAAACGGAGCTCGGAGAAATACTTCCGAGTAGAAGTGACGTCATCCGGCAGGAGAGTTCGGCGGCCATATTTAATAAGGGAAAAGTGGGCAACTGTTGGGGAGAAGAAAATAAAAACAAATGTACCCTTTCTAATAATTATTATGGTTGCCTTGTTTGTCTGTTAAGTCATTTGTGAAGGTTTTTAACGAATTATGCATTGATTTATTAAATCTTGCATTAGGCAAATTTCCATTTTATTTCTCACAACTTTTAGACCTTTATACAGTATTTATTAAGGGGTTCTCATAGTAATTATATTGACTCTTATATAGAATGTGGGGGGAAAAAAACTGAGAAAAAAAAACTGAGAAAAAAATCCTGAGCCTGCTACTGCATAGGTGCCTGCTTTAGGCCTCATGCACAGGGGCACATCGGGGCTATAACAATTTGGCGTATTTCTTTACCTGGAGAGCTACAGGTACTTGGTACAACCTTTCTTAGACATTAATGTCTATGCGTGGCTGTACAATGGTTATACTCAGTAGGCACGCATTAGGGATGCACCGATACCAATACGAGTATCTCCCTCTGGCCGGCAGTGCTGAGGGAGCATCCAGCCGGCTTTCTGTCTAATCAGGATAAAAAACGGTATTGGTGCATCCCTAATTGTAATAAAAGAGGTACAACTAATGAGGAAGGAGGGATTTTAGCTCTGACACAGAATGGCAATTGCACTTACCGCCCACTAAACTTGTAGTAACTGCTGTAAGAGTTTTAGGTATTCAACATATTCCTGCACACGGCAACAGGTAAAGAACACCTCTCCCCCCCACACTGCAAGAGTTAACTGCATGTTTTCATCTAGGGACTAAAATAGAAAAGTTATACAGACCCGATCCTCCGAGCCGGTTTGTTGTTAGAGCGGTCCTTGCAGCATCTCAGGTCCCGTAAGTCATCACGTTCCATACACTGTGTATAGGATGTGAGGACGCAGAGGGACATGCCATTGTTGCAGAACAGGAGGAGAAAGGCAGGAGGGAGCGCGGTGACAGCTGCCTGGCTCTGAGGTTCTGGTGAATATAACTTTTTTATTCTAGTTCCTAGATGAAGAGAAATGAATCCTTGCAGTGCAGATGTAGCCCCACTGCAAGGGTTAATGACATTTATTCCCGGAGTTGTTTTTTAAAGCCCAGTTTTTGTTTTTATATATGTTTAAGATCACATTAATGCTAATATGATAATAAAAATGTTTAATGCTCGCTGTTTACCAAACAAGTCTAGTTACAGTATTTCCATATCAATGAATGGCAGAAGACTGATATAACTGCTTTGTAATGGTGTGTATACCTACAGTTTATGTATTCCAGAATCCTGCTGCACTCCTTACCGGGTATCCCTGTCAGCGTGGGTGCTCGAAGTGACCGCCGATGGCGCCGCCAATACTGAAACTTGTAAAACACGTCTGTTTATTGGCGCTTCATAACAAAACAAATAACAGCGTTTTGAGGCCACACAGGGTCCCCTTCATCAAGCTTAAAACTACGTAATTTCAAGCTCGATGAAGGGGACCTAGTGCGGCCCCGAAACATTATTTGTTTTGTCATGAAGTGTCAATAAGCAGACATGTTCTTCACTTCAATATTATGTGCTGGTGACATCTTCAACAAGTTACATATACCTACAGTTTGTGACCTCAAAATAAACCCATGAACAGCTTTTACCCACTTCTAGAATGTAATGCGTCGCTCGTTGGTATTATAACTCGTGTCATTTTGATCCCGAGCCATTTGTGTCAAAGCAAATTTGCCACACGGTGATCAGATTCCATTCCAAAACTGATGCCCAGCTAAGATTCTTCAAAGTGACAGAAAAATGCGAGTTGTCTATTAAAGATGTAGTAAAGGGAATTGAAAAGGCTTGTAGCGTATTCTCTGTGGTTGATTTATAATTAAAAATATGTTTCTTTCCTTAGATGTTGGGAACTTTCAGCATCCAGCAGGCATCCCGCCAGTTGTCATTAGTCGAGTTTGACCTACAAACATAAGGGAACTGCACACTGGGTGTACCCGGATGTCTGAGCCTTTCCTCGCTGTGACAAGCATGATACTCATTGTGTCTCATGGATAAGCCTGAGACAGAGGTGTCTGGGAGCGCAGAGAGGTGACAGTCTGGTAATAGAAAAAGAAGGCATCAGGCGTATCCTGAAAGTAGAGAGAAGTCACAGAAGGAAAGATTCTCATTTACTTGCGTCCTCCGACACGCTGAAAGCATTTCTCATCAATTTACGTTTACATTTCGTTTCCAAATTTCAGTTAAAAATATTTGGCTGACTTACGAGACTTACATTTATGGTAAGGTTAATATAAAAACACAAGAGCTTCTATTAGCTCAGCTTTTCCCGAACTGCAGATAAAACGCAAAATTCAGTCCAAACAAAATGCTAAAAAAAGCAATTTTCACGTGTCTGCCTGGAAGATGTTTTACAAAGTTTGATGCCTGAAGTAGAAAATGAAGTCTAAGATATCACCCATGGTTGTAACACCAAGTAGGCGTTGCATACAATGACGTTTGATTCTCAGGTTTATTTTTTCATAGACAAGACCATTGTGATCAGGAACAAGAATTTAAGTTCAAGCTCAGGTACATTTCATAATCAAACCAAACGTGCCTACGTGTACAATACCTGTTCAGAAAGAGAGAGAGAGCGAGAGAGGTCCAATAGTGGGAACCACACTCAAGGCAAGTAGATACAAATGGTCCAGTGGAAGAGGCAATTTATTGGTTGGCGTTTTGACAACTTGAAGCTAGGACCTGCCTAAGTGGTCCTCTATGTATAACTAAAATACGAAGGTTGCAGCACTCAAATTTTTTTATTTTATATGTATACAGACAAACAGGTAATTGATTTGGTTATCAGGTCTCCAGGCCCTAGGTGTTTCTAGGCTCAGTTGGTGATTGTCTGGCATAATATCAGCCTCTCTACTCCCATTAGCCAATGTCCTAGGCATAAATCCTTCATCTGGCTAATAGTACTAGTGTGACCAGAGGGAGAGGATAGTATCAACCTGCTGCTAAAGCCTGAAGTAAAGGAAAGGGGGAGGGGGGCTAGATCCCTGTTATTGTCAGTGCCCACATATTTTAATGGTTTTCCATTTGTTGCCTATTTATTGCAACATATGCCTGTTTGTTATCCAAATATTAAAATGATTGCATATTTGTTGCCCCATATTGTAATGATTGCCTGTTTTGTTCACAATAATCTGATCCTCTTGCACATGCACAATTTAATGCATTTGTTAAAAAAAATTATTAAATGTCTTATAAAATTCATTGTTAAGTGCAGCCAATATCAGCTTCTTTTCAATTCACTGTAGAGTAGAATATGGACTTGGAGAGGCAAGGTAAGTACTCTAAGCCAATCAGACTCTGCTGAATGCACATGTGATGGCATAGAACATGCTGACAGCCTCCTGTAATTCCCTGTACAGTACAATATAGACTCAGAAAGGAAGGGTAATTCATTGAAGCCAGACTTCATGCACACGTAATAGCAAAGAACATGCCAGCAGGAGGAGAGAGATTACTCTATTAGTCTGATGCTGCTAATTGGTTTTCCAATCACAGGATTAGACTTGTGACCAAGTAGTAGTGTCAATCTGCAGAAGAGAAAAGTAGGGTCACCAATCTGATCCTGCCAGCGTAAACCTCTAAATGGTCCATTTAAAACTAAGTGAACAATATTACAAATTTTAGCATATAAAGCAACTCCATTTTATGCACTAAGCTGTTTGCCTAGAGTTCAGCTTTAGCTTCAAAAATATAGTTACAGCTTGTGGCAGTACAGTAATTAAGAAACATTTTTGGAAACTGAACTTTGAGAAGTAGTTATCTTTCATTAATTATTATGTTGGTAGGTGTACCTATATTTTGTGAGAGCTTATACCACAGCTGAGAGAGCAGTTTCTCCCTTTACACTTTGTTGGTTTCCTCCCTTGTTGCTCCGTTCATTGCAATAGCCTCCATCTGTCTTCTGTACACATTCCCCAAAAACAAAATTAACCCCTAGCAGTCTCTCAGTATTGCAATAACAATAATCTATGAGCACTAGAGAGGACTTACTGGTGCCTAAACGAAAATGTGAATTATCTGTTTCTTTAAAAAATCACAAAAATGTTCCTGCTAGAAAGACTTGTTTATTTGTAAAAATCTCCTGTGTTCACACCTCTTTCATAACCATGCATTAATCATAGCATGTCCTGCACCATTGCTCTCCAGCTATTTACTTTATTTCCTAAAAATTAATGGGTTAAGGACTGTTTGGCTGAGTTATTGTCCTATGAAGTCTCATTCGGTCCCTACTGGTTCAATTAGAAATGACAAAGTAGCATTCAAGGATTAAGCGATTTCTTGAACCGGGCAACGTGTTCCTGCTCAGGCTGTTATGAGGATACTTCACAACATCTATCTCTGAAAGCATTAATTATTCTCACTTTCCGTTTTCTCAAGCAACAAGAAATAATAATTTCCCTATAGAACACTAAGCTTTTTTCCAACGCTTATTAAAGACTCAGCATTAAATTATACCAGCCGCTCCATAGCAGGCCACAAAAGCTGATATATCTTCCGCTTGGATGATGCCAAAGCGCTCTGAAAGCAATTCTTCTTAGCTTTTGTCACAAATGTTTATGACATTGAAGGTGAAGAGGATACGTAATAATTCCCATGCCAAAGATGCATAACAAATTGTTGTTAAACCCACAGATCATTTTTTTTGTACCATGACCTAAAAACATTAACCCACAGGAGAATCTAGGGAGACTTGTCTGCTGTACAAACGATCTGAACATATCTAACGTTTAATAAATAATACCCTGTCAGGAAAATGTGCCTTTCTCTACATCAAGTCTAAACTTAAAGTGTATGTTGTGATGATAGTGAACTTTGATAAACCCCATATTATATGGGGAGAGTGGGGGAGTGGTACTGAACACCGTGCAACCCTCATTTTCTCCAAAATTTGCTAATTGGTAAGAAAAGAGGTCAGATTTAAATCTCATGCCTGTGCTAGGCATTCATGGTAGGTGATACCTTTGAGAGAACACAGCCCAGCTTAAGACACATTTGAAACAAAGCAGAGAAAGTTAGATGGAGTACATAATAATTTCTCAATAGAACACTAAGCTTTTTTCAAACTCCTATTAAAGACTCGGCATTAAATTATATCAGCCGCTCCATAGCAGGCCACAAAAGCTGATATATCTTTCGCTTGAATGCTGCCAAAGCGCTCTGAAAGCAATTCTTCTTAGCTTTTGTCACAAAGGTTTATGACATTGTAGGTGAAGATGATATGTAATAATTCCCATGCCAAAGATGCGTAACAAATTGTTGTTAAACCCACAGATCATTTTTTTGTTCTACAACCTGAAAACATTAACCCACAGGAGACTCTTGTGAGATTTTTCTGCTGTACAAATGATCTGAACATATCTAACATTTGATAAATATATCCTGTTTGTCAGGAAAATATGCCTTTCTGTACATCAAGTCTAAACTTAAAGTGCATGTTATGATGATAGTGAGCTTTGACAAATACCAAATTGTGTGGGGAGAATGGGGAGTGGTACTGAACACCTTGCAATACTCATTTTCTCCAAAACCTGCTTATCGGTAACGAAAGAGGTGAGATTTAAGTGTCTGTGCTAGGCATTCATGGTAGGTGATACCTTTGAGAGAACACAGCCCAGCTTAAGACACATTTGTAACAAAGTAGAGAAAGTTAGATGGAGTACATAGGTGTCATACATCTCCAAAACGGGGGTCTGCAAAAGACTTCTAATGAGGAACCTGTAATAAATGGCTGGTCATAAACAGTCTTGCAGAACACGTAAGCACTATACAGTACATCATGAGTCTGTTTTTTTTTTTTTTAACTATCAGAGCCATACTTTATATTTAAGTTTTGTATTGAATAAAAATATCAAAATGTATAAAACTGAAGTACAAAAATAGAACTCAAACTGAAACACATGTACATCAAATGTTATCCAGAAGAGTTGGGACCACCTGCATAGTATTTAAATTCTTGCTTCTTGGTAATGGCTTGCCAATAAGGACTTCTGAGCCAAGCCAGTCAATTTGGGACGAGGTCCATTTAAGGTCCAAGTCAGACTACCAATTCCTAGTATACGAGGGGTATGATGGGTCCGCGGTCGGTGAGGAAAGGAACTTGTATATCATTGATATTGAATGTCTGCTATATGTACCCCGACACATTTTCAAAAATTGTAAGTGGTCTATTCAGACCTTCCGGCATAGGAATAGACTTAAGAAAGTGATGGAGATGCAGAGCACTCTATTGCGATAATGAAGGCTTTCGCTCTCACAGTTCCTCAACTGAAGGCCAACCATTCTGACAGTAAAAGTCACAGATGCGAAATTTGTTATTGAGCAGGAATCTTTGCAAGTCCACCTTTTCTAACTCAGATGGGAAATCCAAGTCATGGATAATGAGTATCATGGGTGACGGGTGAGAGAAATTGATGAAAAATTGAAGACTTAGCAAGGAGAAGGGTAACACCTACAGTGGGTGTCTCAGGATATGTTTATGTTAGCAGGAAGCCATGCCAACGTGGAGAGTGGGATCTCTGAATCATCCTGTTACATCTGAACTTCTGTGTACACCAATCAATCACCTGGGTCAAGTGGACAGCTTTATAATAAAGCGACACATTTGGACACCCAATCTTCCATTGATTTTGAGAAGCATAGTGTGTTTAAATTCAGCATGGAGATTTTGTTGTCCCAAATAAATGCTGTAAAAAGATGCATCAGAGACAAGGAGCAAAAGGAAGGAATTTTAGCGGGACTGTACTGCAATAGAAACAGAATTTGCGAGAGAATAGACATTTTGAGAGTATTGCATCTGCCAAACCATGATAGAGTTCTTAATTTGTTTCCTACTTATAGTTAATAAAGGAGGGAAATTAGCAGAGTAGAGATCCATGGGGTCAGGTGTAAGGTTAATGCCCAGGTTTCACAGATAGTTGCCAAGTGAAAAGGAGCAGTACACTGAAGAGACTGCAACTGCCTAGTGGAAGAGCCTTCGACCTTTGAAAGTTAATTTGAAAAGTTGAGAACATGCCATAGGATTCCAAATTCCATGAGAATATGTGAAGAGATGATTCTGGGTTGGTTACCATAAACAGGTCATTGGCATATGCTGCCACCTTATGGTGACCCAACAGTTTAGACACCCCTAAGATATTCAGGTTATTTCTCACAGAGCACAGAAATGGTTCCAGGGTAAGAGTGAAAATTAATGGGTCAGAAGGATTTGGCTCCAAATGAAGGAGAGTCCCTCAGTTGGAAGGTATGGCTCCGACCTACCTCAGTGCTTTACAGGATCCCCATGGGCTGCTTAGGTATGACGTATGCATATTTACATTGATACAAGCTTGATCGATCTAAGTATGCAAAAACATTTTATAACTGGAGTTCAGCTTTAGCCATTTCAGCACCACCATACGTATGTATACACGTTACTGCTGCAGCTGTGATCTTGGTACCTCTGCTGCCATCTACCCAGGGATCCGCTGTCCCTCATACGGGCCCAGTATCGGTACAGCAGGCATCTGCTACTGAAATGGAGGGAGATCAGCACACTTACAGTGCCTGATCTCCCCTTCAAATGCTGAATCCAGAAGCAATGAGGATTTTTTCACTTGTGGTTTCAGTCTGTCATTTCTCCAGCTGCTATGGCTGGAGAAAAGGCTGCTGAAACACAATCTCTGCCTCATCAGCTTCAATGGGCCCATGGGTGACATTAGGAGTCCAAAAGACCCCTGATGTCTCCATATAAGGGGGCTTTCCACTTTATACATTGGCTAGTGGTGAAGTAAGCCAGCTGGAAATTGTGGCCCCTTGGTTGACCATTGGAGACTATATAGAATGGTTGTGAGAATGAAGGACTCAGCTGGTTAAATAAATCAAATAATCATTTGGCTGTTTTTGAACTGTGAATCTTGCTTGCAATGTGATTAGACAAATGAGCTTCATTCCGATCTAATCAACAGGGGATCGGCTTTTGCACTGGAGAGACTCATGAGGTAAATAGTCCTGTTTTATTGGACATTGTAGCACTTTGTTCCTTTTGAGCAAGGGGCAACATTGAATTTGTCATAGAATTGCTGCTTTCAGAGTAGAGTGCTCCAAGAGTGGTATCTATTTTAATGTGACGTATTGTTTGTTTACAGTCTAAAAAGTAGCATTTAAGTATGTGTGTGGGTTGTGTTTGACTCTGTGGTGGTGTGTGTGTGTGTTTATTGACAACGTTGTACATTTTTGAATGGGTATAGGTGTGGTGTAAATAATTGACTAAATGCTTAATAATAAAGTTGTATTATTTAGATAGATTTGTATTGTATCTTTAGTCCTCAGTAACCACTTTGCTGCTCACCTTTTTTCTTTGGACCTGACACTTCTGTACTAGCTCCTTATGTGATAGCAATAAAGCTAAGTGTACAAAATATAAAAGTTTAACAAAATGACATATAAATATAAAAAAAAACACAATTTTTTTTAAAGCTCTCCACGCTCACCTATACGCACATAATAACGCAAACATGTGTCACGTGTGCAAAATGGTGCCATACATGTTACGCATCTCTGCAAATGTTGGAGAGAGAACAATAATTCTTGCTTTAATAATTCTAGAGCCATAACTCCATGTTAACTCTAAACTGATGAGTGGTAAATGCTTTTGAAATGTTACCTATGAGCAATTTTGGGTACTGTAGTGCCATTTTATGCTAAAACATGATTATCCACGCTATAGTGCTCTCCCCGAACTGCTCAATAACACCCTATTGACAGCTGCAGAGATAAAGAGAAACTATGTAAACTTCTTCCACAATATATTAAACAAAAGACATTAGTGCCATTTTATGGGTGTGCAGTTTTAAAGGAGAACTATGGGGTCAGGGCTTTTCCCCATAGTTCTCCTAAGGGTAACGGGAGGAAACCAACTAGCGTCCTCCCGTCGTCACCCAAAGCTCAGTATATGGCTATTTTATTGTGTTTGTGCGCGCTAAAATTCATTTTAAATGTAATAAAAAATTTTGTAGCAGTTTTCATCTATAAATACAGATTGTTTTTTATATGTGTGTGCAAATAAGGAAAAGATAGGAAAAGATAAAAAGTCGGCATCCCTTTAGTAGTAATTACCCCTTAGGGATTATCTTAGCGCTGTCATGGATTGGGACTCACAGATATTAACTGGAGTCAGGTATGTTGACCCTTTCCACTACACTGGTTGGGACACTCAGAGAAAAGGGTCCAAGCAGTGAAGGCTGACGGCTCCCAGAGCTGGAGTACAAGTAGGGGAACAGAGAAGGGGAACTGAATGAGGTAGTGGAAGTCAGCTAAAGCTGGAAGTTGAAACTCAAGGCAGGGTGCTGCAATGCAGAGTAGGTGGCATGGGATGCTGAGTAGGTGGCATGGGGTCCCCCAGGATGTGGAATCTAAGAGCCAGCCGGTATTCACCAGAGCTCTTGATGGTGGAGATGGGCTTGGCTGCGCGCTGACCCCCAGGTCACAATTCCTAGGTCCACCAAACTCACCTAACAGGTACAGGGTACGAATCAAAGGTTAGGGACAGCCAGTAGACAGGGATTTCCAAGGACAAGCCAAAGGTTTGGTACACAGGAAAACGTCCAGGAATTCAGGGTAAATCACAAATAGGGGACTCGGCAACAAGGTTGGGAAAGCGTTGCTCGGGCAGTGTGCTGTTCGCTGCCCTGAGTATAAATAGAGACAGGAAGAGGGAGGATCCACAGGATTGGCTACAAGCAGACTGCACTGATTGGCCAAGAAGCTGCATAAGAAACAGCAGGAGAGGTCGGCCAACGCCTTAGGCCCCGTTCACACTGAGCGATTTATCGCACGATTTTTGCAGCGATATCGCTCATATTTCTGCGAGATATCGCTCTATGTAGCTTCTCCAATACATTTCAATGGAGCTGTTCACATCTCGTCGCTCAATATCGCTTGTAGCTCGTCGCTGGTAGCTTGTCGCTCCTACATGACCCTTTTTTAGAGCGATTTTGAGCGATATTGCTCCTGATTGCATACAGCCCAATAGGAAAAAGTTGCGCGATGTCGCGCGACACATCGCTCAAAGTCGCGCGATTTTCATGTCGCTCAGTGTGAATGGGGCCTAAAGCTTGCAGACAGGAGCAAGAGTGAGTCAGGTTCAGAGCACATGTCTGGAGGACCATCAGCACAACCCTACATGCCTGCAGAACCAGGGGTAAGAGGTATGTATATGCTTGAAGAACTACAAGTAACAGCTCAGCTGCAAGTCTGCAGCTGAACTGTGACAAGTGCAGACTTCTGGGAATCAGCCATTTACAGAAGAAGGAAGTGACATTTGTGCAGGAGTTCTGTACACCAACTGTGGACAGAATGCTTCCAGGTCTCCATATTGCATTTAATTTTCTGGCAGATTTAGAACCTTACGCAGCTACACTTTTAAACAGAAGGTCAATTTTTAATAACATTACAAAATGGCTTGTTCAACAATTATATATGCTATATTAATTTTTTCATTTTTATTTTTTTCTTGTTTAATATTTTCATTGACAAGCAGTAATAATAGTCAACAAATCGAGTGCAAAAAAAATTGGTCAATTACCATTTTTATTTTTTTAAACTGGAGTTACCCTTTAAAGCAGGACAAAAATGAGTGGTAATGTGCATCGTTCACTAAACTAAACCAAAACTACCAATCAGAAATCATATTTCAGTGATCTTACTACAGAAAACTAATTAATTCATAGGGCCACTACGTGAAACATATCCTTACTGTTTTTTACACCCCCTTCTTATCTAATATTATAAATAATGATTTATGTTCACTGGTTCTTGTCAAAAATTACCTATAAATTCCAACGTATGGCCAGATCATTATAAATGGATGTCTTGTCCTACACATAACATGTGACTGACAGACATAATGAGCATAATGAGCATTTTTCCCAACGGCAAATCAAACATAAAAATGCCCAATCAGGATTAGCCTAATCTACTTCTCTTCTTCCATGTATTAATATATCCATTTGCTGAGGAAAGCCTCTCATACATATTTAAGAATGTTTTAAAATTCCCTTTCATGCAGACTAACCTGCCTTTCAGCTGAAGTTCTGCTTTCGATGCCTCGATGAGCAGTAAGTATCCAACAGGGTTGCACCAAAGCTCCTACCATGCTAAGGGCATCATGTTGTAAAACACAAGTTTGACATGTGATGACAGATGATTTCTGGAGTTCTTTTGTCAGCAGATACAATTTTTGCTATACACACAGGATAATGAATTGTGGATACATAATTTGCTGAGAATTGGCATGCAGCGCCCATACTTTCTGCTTACCTATGGTTTTCTTTTTTATCTTAAATGCTGTTTGGTCACAATATGTGGGAGGCAGTAAAGAAGTGGTTGCCATGGTGACCGGCCCTGTAAAAAAATCAATGTGTTCTGATTTTAATCACAGTGATAGCCGGAAAATAATGAAACTGAAATGTTCTGTCTTTGGACCCTCCAACCACAATATCAGGTGTCAATTCTCAGGGCAGCCGAGCAGGCTAGCTGTTATATAAACGCTGGCTTTGATCAATGATTTGCTGACTTAAGGCTGAATTTGTATTATATGTTTTCCTGAGGTGCTGAACTTGGGTTTATTGAGCTTGTGCAGTGAAAAGTCAAAGTCTACCATGAGAACTCAGGTGTGGTATGTGAAATGGTGGAGTCTAAAGGCTGGCCATAGACACTACATGGTGGTTGGGTGTGGAGGCACATGTCAAGCACTCTCAGGCATCTGTGATGGCCGGCATATACCTAAAGAAGAACCATTGCAACAGGTGACCATAGACATCAGAGAGTGGTCAGATGAGCAAGTATGGTCCAACCAACGTGTCTTTTGCAGCAGTTCAGCCATAAATCAAAACTGTGTTCCACTCAAAAGTGTTCCACTAACTAGGTTTATACAGGAAGAAGGAGATAGACATGTCCACACAACCTGATCACCAGCTAATCACAAGTGCAACAATAGCAAATGAGGTCTGTTGGCTAAACTTGCCTACAGGCATTATTTATTCTCTGGAGCCATCAGAGAATTATATCTTACACCTATGACATCCTTATGCCCACCTTTAGCCAACACTATTTTTTTTTTTTTAGCTCTGGACAGACCCCACTGGGAAAATTTTCCCTGGCAAGACAAGAAATGAGGGAAGCGTAGCTGACATGGCCAGAGAATACAGTTGTTTAAAAAGAACTTTGGTGAAAATTATTAACCCTTGCAATCGGTCTACCCCTACACTGCAAAGGAATTAAAAAAGTTTTACTCACTTGATTCTCTGAGCCAGCTTGCTCTTAGACTGGTGCCTGGAGCCTCTCTTCCCCTCCGCTGCAGCAGTCTCGTAAATCAACATCTTCAATACACAGTGTATAGACGTGAGGACACTGAGGGACATTCCATTGCTGCAGTATAGGACGTGGCAAGCTGAAGGGAGTGCTGTGACAGCCAGATGGCTCGAAGGCAATGGTGTCACCGGGTGACACCATTGGAGGGGGTGACACCAAAATGACTGACAGCTGTGGGGTGGGAAATGGGGTGGGAAATATCCATCCCCCAGCTGACTGGGTGGAAGTTCCCTTTGCACTTCCTTGTTTGGAGGAGCTCAGGCTCGGATTGCGTTCACTCCTATTGGTAACATTTCCACTCAATGATTATTTATTTTGAAAGATCTCCTTTCCAAGTAACCTCCGTCAGGAACACAGACAACAATAATGTGCCAGTTCCAACCGTTTCCTACTTTACCATAACAAAGAAAATGTTTTGGTTGGAGTTTCAGTTTAGGCATATTAACATTTGAAGGTTGGGTTTATACAGCAATATACAGTTTTAGAATAATGGGATAGTGGTGTTGTCACACTAGTTTGGTTATTAAAACAGTTTACATCTAAAGAGTAGTGATGAGCCGAACACCCCATGTTCGATTCGTATTCAAACTCCCGAACGGCCGAAAAGTTTGAATACGAACTCAATCTCAATGCAAGTCAATGGGGGTCAAATTTTTGAAAATGAATGTTCCCTTTAAGAGGGCTTATATGCACATTATTGGCCATAAAAGGTGTATGGGGGTCCGGGTACTGCCCTGGGGGACAGGAATCAATGACAAAAAAACAAACAAAAATACAGTTTTTAAAGGAGCAGTGATTTTAACATCATAGACTCTCATAAGTTAGAGTTAGGACCGAATAACATAGAGGTGCCTTGACGAGGCAGTGTAGCTTTCACATATTCTGCAGAAGACGTGTATCTAAAACCTCTGTTTTTAACCATAGCTTTTAGACAAGTTTTTTTGCATGCTAGCTGGTGAGTGTGCTGGGAAACTTTTTGCAGCTTCCTATTAGCCCCCCAGCCCGCAGACCCCCACAACCACAGGACCATGGTTGTGGGGAAGAGGCCCACAAGGTGCTTTTCTAGGAGATATCCCCTGGCAAAGTACCTGCCCCATGTTGAGGGCATGTGACCTGGTATGGTGCGTCCCCCCCCCCTTTTTTTCTGGTCTTGCATGCTGCTGCTCGGATTTGGCGTTGGGGTCCCCCCTAAAGGGTCTGGTATGAATTGACTTTCCTAAAGAAGTTAGATTTTGCTAGTTCAAAGGTACAGTGCAAGTGAATAAATGTCTTTTTACAAATTTACCAAAGTGATTTACCTTTTCCATGGATGTTTGTTGTTCTGACTATAAAAATGGGAACTTTTGGAAGGACTTCAAATTTTAACCCAGTCATGTTCATAAACTTGCAAATGTAGGGGAATGTCCTACATGGCCAGGGCTGTTAATATTAATGCACATATAGCTTGTGTAGCACTTCAAAACATGCCTGTTATTCTGCCGGACAGACATTTCTAACCTATTGATCAAGGCACAAGCTGAGTACTTAATAATATCGAAATCTCCCTTCTTTGAACTGAACTGAAGGCAAGTGCTGTATAGCAGACATGACTTTAGGGCTGCCAACATTGAACCAATCAAATATGAGCAGCAACACTGCATTATGGTGCGATACCGGCAGACATATCATTCTGGAGAATGTTTCTGGAATTCCTGGATACAGAATTTCCAGAAAATAAGCTTCTAACAATTACAATTTACTCAATGTGTACACATATCAACAAAGTTCTAAATATATATTTATGTGTATCAGCTCTATACTAAAAGGGTGTTTTTATATTCAAAGAACAAGCAGGGAAATGCTTTCTAATAGCAGTTAAATGCAAAAGCAGCTAATTTATGTAACTTACTTGTTGCTAATTGTGTGTATGCAGGAGACCATTATCATGCAGTCTGCACTAGATAATAACTATTCAGCTCTTTTATTTATTCACAGCTGCTTGGTTACAAAGTGCTAATTGTTGTTTTTTAATCTTCTGCATAAGATGCATTCAACTGTTTTGCTTTACACATAAAAATGTTTTATTATCAAAGGGTAATTTTACAGCTTTTATCCCCTTTGTCAATCTGTGCAAACACAGTTACACTGGTCTTTTTAAACAAGCCATTGGAAAAATATTTAAGACTGCTACCTAATGGGAACTGTGTGTTCCATTGTGGAGCAGATTAAGAGGATCAATTAAGGTTGGCCTTTACCTAATCAATGAGTCAGTGGATTATTAAAGCATACCATCATCAGAGGCATAGGAAAATTTGTAGCAGTTGAACCTCTGACTAGGTCATTGGGGTTGGTTGATTTACTTAAGGCAAATATGCTGTTCACTTTGCAAGGGAATTGGGTCTTTGCAGGGGACGCTTTCCCTTACTGTAATAAATGAGATGAAGCTCTGCTGACTTCCATCATCCAATCAAGTGAAAACTAAAATGCTGTTTATTTCATTTTCTTTGCACATGATTGGGTATTCTTTGCAAATTGAATTTTTACCACATTTACTAGGCTAATGTCTCCTGCAAATTGTATACTCTCTAGCAAAGTGAACAGCCTATTTCCCTTTAGTAAATCAGCCCCAATGACTCCTAGTTCCAATGGCCACTGAGGACTATGAGACAGCTGCTTCTGCTGCTCTAACATAGCACAAAATAAAACCTGCCACTGATCAAATCTTAGTTGTCATGGTGTTTTTAGTAAAACGGTGTCATGTCCAGTGGTTATTCTGTTGCAACACCTCAGTTGGTGGTCCTGGATTGCAGACAAAGGGGTTGCAAACACAGGTAAGCAACCTCGCATAGGCTTGGCTAATCAAGCAGCCTTGTTTTTGTATGAATATGTAGCAAATTAGTTTGATAATTGCCTATTCATACAATTTATGACAGTAACATAACTCTAAAATGCAAAGTGAGAGTAACATTGCAAGAGTGAGCTGGATCTACCAAATAATGGAATGTACTGTAGTATACCTAGATACTGGCAACTTTCAGGGTTTAAGTAGGAGCAAGTAGATTTTTTATTTCACCAAGAAGCAGGTAGTCATGCATTGTAGCACAAGTAACAGGACACTTTTTGTTCAGGTCGTTAACATTTACCTTGATCAGATAGATACCATTGATCATCATCAGATAGATACTGGCTTGAGTTCTTAGGAGGTCTTCTGAGCATTGTCCAATGTTCTGGGTCTTTTGCCTTGCTTTTGTGCCTTAAGGTGCCCATACACCTTACAACCATCGCAAGACTTTTGTCTTGCGATGGTTGTAAGCTAATTAAAAGCTTGTACGATCTGCCCATCTTGGACAGGCAGATCGTACTTGCGATCATCGAAAACCCGCCCCGCTGATGGACGGGCATCCGATGACTTCAATGCCGCACGGGCAGTGTGCAGTTGCGCACACCGGCCCGTTCAGCATTTGTCTCCCGAGAACGACACTAACCCGCCGACAATCGTACAATAATCGGCAGGTGTATGGGCACCTTAACATTTGTAGCAGTTGATCCAACCTCCATGTGTATGCTGCAAAAGCTGCCAGAAGGTCAACGCTGAAATCTTGTCACCACCAATCTGAGCCCAACATGTCGGTTGTCTAGCATACATAGGTCCTGGCCCTGCAACAGGAGAAGTACTTGGGTGACACTAGATTGAAGAGCTCTGTGAGGGAGTGCTCTGTAGGTAATATTTTAACACATGACTATAGCAAATCATGTGATTGTTCCCACAGCATAATGATTTCTCTATGGTGAAAATAACAATATAAATTATAACTTTAAAATGGTTCAGGTCAAAAGGCAAACATATACATTAGACGAGCAAGTAAATTTGAACTAATCAAGTGACCATGGTAATTTCTAAGAAACCTTTTAAATCAGAACAGACACCTATAGTTTTCTTGAACTGGGAATGGAACGAAAATTTCCAGAGGGCCTCATAAACTACCTATGGACATTGGATGACAGCCACCCAGTCTGGAACCATCTTCATTTCAATTAACTTTTCCCCAAGCAGGTGTGTCTAAAGAGCACTCGCCATACAGACTTTCCCAATTCAGCCATAAATGTCTGAACTGGGCACTTTTCAGGGGTCACTTTGGTGAGTCAAAAGAACAATAAAAGAGTTTATCTTGAACTAGCAAAATCTGGAATATGATTGGCTGTCATGGACAGCACATTGACTTTTATTCCCTCCAGTTTTAGCAGCATTGTGTTACAGCTCAGTTTCCTAGTTGGAGTTAATCTGTAATCCCATCTCAATGTTTACCATGGCTACAGTAAACTGAACAAATAATGCTGTAGCACTTATATTACACTAACCAAATCTGAGGTCAGACAAGACCCAGTGACTTCATTTTGTGTAATGAATACAGCATGATGTGTGTAAGGTTTAGCAATTTCCAGATTAAATTATCTGTGACATGAAGCTAGCTGAAAACATAACGCCATAATATAATTACATGGCTAGAGGATCCTTCCTAGGCACAGAAAGAATCAAACAGGATATCTGTAAAGGTGACTATTCTGAAATGAAATCCAGTGACTACTAGAATTGTACATAGCAGAGGTCTAAATGTGGTTTGAATCACTTGACTCAGAACTATAACACAGTGTCCATACTGCAGTGTCCATTTTAATATATATCTTTTTTAATCTGCATGCATCTTCTACTTTGGGTAGATGCTAGTGGGTTTAATACATTTTTAGGAGATTTATTTGCAAATAATTTTCTCCACCTAAGGGGTTTTAATTATTTCCAAGCTGAACAAGTATGAGGTACATTAATAATATGTATGTAACATTATCATCTACACATCAGTCCCATTCCAGTTATATAAAATATAGGTTTCATTCCATCGTATGTAAAACATTTAAAATATATATATACATATATCTTTTTTACATGTACGTTACATGTTCTTGATTTAGTAGGAGGTTGTGATCACTATTTTTTCATTATCCTCGTTTCAAACTTCCATTTCTCAATTTCTAATGTTTCCTCTCATTCCTGCTAAATGTTATGCTCATATATTCTCACTAACTCACTGTAACTAATATTACAAATTCCTACAACTTACACCTAACATGTTTCGATATTAACATGGCTTCATCAGGGGTTCAAGTTAGTGTACAACATAAATTAAATGTGCCAATGCTCCAAGTGCAAAACCAAATAAGAGGTGTCCACTGCTTGTTTGGTTTTGTACTTGGAGCATTGGCACATTGTTGGGTGTGGGTTGTAGGGATTGTTAATATCAGTTAAAGGGAGTTAATGAGAACATAAGCATAAAATGTAGTAGGAATGAGAGCAAATAACAGATATTGAAAAATTGAAGTTTGAAATAAGGATAATGAACAAAATATTGATTGAAACATCCTTCTAAATTGAGATAGGTGCATGTAAAATACATGAAAGGAGATTTTTTAAAATATGTTTTAAGCAATGGAATAAAAGTTCTATTTTATAAACTCTGATGAGACTGGTGTGCAGATGATAATGTACATCATATCTATTGTACTAAGGGGGGTGAATCACATACTGGCTCCTTATATTGTTTGGGTAATCTGACTTTTATATTGCTCCATTTGGGGGCATTCCTGCCTCTCTAATGCACTTCCCAATCCAGAAGCATGAAGGTCAGGTTCACACCATTTTCTGGACCATACCTGGACCAGATTGCAGCGTTTTAGCATGATTTTGCTGCGTTCCAGAGCATTTTTGTTTTAAGCTTAAAATACTTTCAGGTGCGGTCCAGTGCATTTGTATATGTTTTTGATGTGTTTACATGCGTTCCAGTGCATTCCAGATCAGAGAAAATGAGACAAGCAGTATTTTTTTTTGTCCTGTCCGGAACAGACTTTGCTGGTGTGAACAGAGCCCAGAAATACCATAGGGATACATTGGGATGCTTTTTTGGTCCTGGAAAAAACTGTTCTGGTTTGGACATGATCCGGACATGGTGTGAACAAGGCCTTATAGTGGTCACACAGGGGTTCTTAAACTAGCTATACATTCAGCTCATCAAAATGTTTCAAACTAATATTGCTACCTGCCTAAATGACTGTATAGCCAGACAGCTTTAGAGCTTCTGGACCACATAGGAGTTGCATTGTCTACTATAGTTAAGGTTACACCTTTGCTGTAAATAGAATTGCCAGCCATGCTACCACTGCCACTGCGTCTATGGCTGCCTGTCTGAATACCTGAACAGTGACTGCATATGATAGGATGCTATCAATGGAAAACAAAGAACGAAACACGATGCTATCACTGTTTGACTGATCATGATTGACTTTTGCAAAGCAGGGTAGTGCCAACAGTGCCACCCATGGTTTGAATTTCTGAGAGCTTAACAGGGAGATGTGTATGGACTTTATACATCTCCCCGCCTGGCTCTTAGCAACCAGGGACGCTCTGGCCAAAAAGGGGGGCAGCAGACACACTGCAAACATTGCCGAGTACAGCGGCCATGTCACTGTGCCTGCCGCCCCCCATGCGACAGCCCTCAGGTGAGTATTACATCTTATTTATTACTCCATAGATGAAACAAGCAATCAACCCTTAAAGTATGGGGGTTAAGGGGGGGGGGGGGGGGTGTCCGC
>NW_017307233.1:540758-541601 GCF_000935625.1 Nanorana parkeri | reverse complement strand
ACTGCAAGGTGATTTTCCATTTTTGGATTCACAATGTATTTACCGTTATAAGAGTAAACTATAACCTACACTGTACATACTATGAACTAGCGTTTTATTCGAACATGTGTAATTAGAGGAAAGTCATTTCCCACACAGGCGGTGTGCTCCTTTATGTGCACTTGCACTTTGTGATAATTTTTCCAGTTCTAAATTGGCTGAGCCTCAGGGCATATCTGGGCCTCTTTGTAATATATTACCTGTCTAGATGGAGTTAACCTCCGCGTACATTGTGCTTTCAATTTAAAATGTACATAAGTGACCCAGTTTTTAAATCATTGATCAGAATTTTGACCTTCCTATTAGTAGAAACTTCATGAAAGTGTCAGACAACTTACACAAAAATATGCAAATATATGCAACAGAACTACTGTGTTTATTGCTATTTAAGCAGTTTTTAAATTAGAATTGTTTTTCTTTTTACGTGGCGGGCAGATGAACGCAGCAGGCTGCACATTGCACATGTATTCTGCTTATTATGCACCTCACTCATTTTTGCATCACCTGCTTATAATACATTGAATTATTAAGTTACCTTTTTTTCTGTTACTGCGGTCTGACTGTGTGCATATACTAAGGTCCGGTCATTGTACAATGACCCAAACAGTTGAAGAAGCACATTAATCAAAGCCACTTGTTTCTTGGCTGCACTGTCAAGTATGTTGGAGATTAGTGACAAACCCATACAAAAATCAGTAGCTTGCGATTTAGCAAGTAACACAAAAATAAACAGTAGGTGTTGCTTGAACATTTGGGAACAATCCAAAGGAGCCTTTATACATTTGCGTTAAATCACAAAGCTAA
>NW_017307233.1:527465-540525 GCF_000935625.1 Nanorana parkeri | reverse complement strand
AAACCCAAAGAAAAAAAAAAAAAAAAAAAATCACCTGACCAGCATGTTTTCTTAAATGTACAAAATAGAATAAAGCTCCTAAAGCTGAATTTTAGCCTTCCATTTAGTATTGCACAGTTGTACAGGCTCCTCTTCTACTGAAATGACTTACTCTGATTTCACTGTACGCTGTGAGCTTCTCACAATGTGGATTAGAAATTACAGCAAGTCTGATAAAGCCTGACTCATTTTCTGCATCATATATTGTAGCTCTTTCCTCCCCAGCCTAACTGTTCCTTGCCCACCCCTTTCATTTTTGGGGGATTTTGGTTCTTTCAATTATGAAACTCAGCATCACATGAAGACTGTAACTTAGGGTAGCCTGCTTAGGAGGAACGCCCACAACTGACATCAGGACTTCAACTGACATCCACCCTTTCAATCATGAAGTTCAACATCAGATGTAGGCTATCACCTGGAGTAGCCTGCTTAGGAACGCCCACAGCTGACATCCACCCATCAAGATATTATATTTGCAGAACTCCTCCCACGAGCTGGCTCATTGCTTGCATCAGAGCTGAGGGCTTTTGAGAGGGGTATTGGGGCAAGTGCTGTGATGTTTTCAGGAAGCTCTGTGTACAGCACCCTTCCCACCATCCATGATCTGCCCATATTACATAAAGGAGCATAGAGACCTAGTGGTGAGATCACTGGGTCTAAAATAATGCATGTAATGATAACAGACAGGTTCTATATAAAACATTTCATTAGCATGTCAAGAAGGAATTAGGAGGGAAGGAGGAAACAGGGAAGGCAAAATATAATTAAGCTTCAGTTTAAATTCACCCTTGCTACAAATGCTGCGGCATTGAGATCTCATTTGCTCACTTGATCTCTGGCAAGTTAGGGGCAGGCAATCCCAATTCTGATCAGATAGCATAGCATGGGGGACTGATCAACACCATGAGTTGCATGATGTCGCTGGTAAATGGCTGTCAGTCTCCAATGCTGACTACTGGACACCCGTAGCACGGACAGAAGTCAAACATGTTGCTATGCACACATCAAAGCTACATGTGTTATATGGCTGTTATATGTTTGTAGAGAAGTTCTAGGGTGAGCTTCCACTTTAACTATCGTTGAGAAATAGTGTTATCCTCTTGAGTGTGTTGTCTGGCCAAGGTGTATGATTCTCAAAAGTACATAAATTACAAATTCTTTAGCAGAAAAGACAATTCACATTTCAAATGTGTATTTAGATATCTTAGGAGACTCTAATGAATATAGATCTACGAATCTATGGTCACTCGAGTCCCTCTGATCAAAAGCTGACCATACACTGTTTTACACTCTCGATGGATAGCATGGATAGGGGAATCCTCCCACCGATGTATTGTATTCTGACAGCAGCAGATGTGCTGCTGTCACAGTACTGAAACAATGTCTGCAGCTGATTGAACAAGATATAATGTACCAACAAAAAGTTGACTGAACAAGAGATTGAAAAGGGGGGATCTTGACGGGGCCACACACTGGTCGAATATAGGCCGAGTCAGCAGGACTTGCCCAAACTTCAACAAGTGTATGGCCAGCTTTAGAAACTAAACTGAATCATGCCGACTAGTATAAGGCTAGAGAACAAAAAGTTTCAAAATGGTTTCACTTTAATATAAAAAAAGGCACAACAAAATCACACAAGGAATATAATGTAAATGCATTTTATTGCAAAGAATATAAAAGATATATTAAAAATCACAACCTTTTCACAACATACCAGGTCAGTCAAACTGGATTAAACAACACAGGCCAAACAAGATACCTATATAAATATGTGCACAGGTTAATCGTCCTGGATCACATACATGCAAACAACACGTAAGATGTGTGTAACATGCTACACAGCATTTCAGTCTCACACGTACATTCATTAACAGGCAACACAAAGTAAAAGCTAAACGTAATTTGTCCTCTGCCAGAGCTCCTGGTCTATAGAGACAGCTATCTGATCTGCCAAGCAGGATGTTCAATAATTAAACAAAAGCGCAGTAAGATTCATACTCTGTCCAAAAAATTACTAGAAGATGGGCTGGGAAGTTGCCCAATGGGAACTTAAAAGTATTCATGACACTGATTAAGTTCATGTACTTTAGGAAATACCCGGAAATTAATTTCTCACTATACTTTTGAAGCTCCACATTTGAGCATGTTTTAAACTATTGCAAAATCAATGTGACGGTTTATATAATTCTTTATTACTAGTGTCTATATCTGTGACATATTTTCAGACTTTGTTCTTTTCCTTTTTTTTATACCTTTGTAAAAGATTATGTAAAAGTTCCCACTACCAGAGCTATCACTGCACGTCATACCCCCACCTGGCCATCTCCTTCATGCTATGGAATTTTGTTTTTCCACTGTTCTATTTATCTTTACCCTCCAGTCTTTTTACTAGTTTTTTGCTTCCCACCATAGTATTAAAGAACTCAATTTAAAAAAACAAAACTTTTCTCTAGGGGATGGAATAAAGCAGATATACTCAATTGATGCTTAATCCTATGACAGTTGGCACTCCCCTCTCTCTCCCACTTCTGCGGATGTGGATTGTCCCTCGGCATCCTTACGTCTAACGCAAATCAATGGACCTGCATTAGATGTGATGATGTCAGTAGTCATTAGACTGCTGGAGCCAAGGGGAGAAGAGGCTGCGGGGTCTGTTCTGATGACATGACATTTTAAATAAACGATCACTTTGGACTTTATTACTCTTGGTGTTCTGGTGACATTCATCTACTATCATGGTATAGCAGCCAGGCAGGATAGACAATCAGGTGAGTATATCTGCTTTATTCCATCCCCTAGAAAAAAACGAGGCTACCACCGCACTGCAAGGAAAGGTTTTTGAAACTCCTGGATTTCTTCGTTATTTTTGTTCTAAAATATGTTTAAAAAGATTACTTTTACAGTCATATTTGGTAAAAGCAAAATGCAGTAACTCGTAGATGACCCCGCTCGGAGCGCCGCACACCGAGCAGCAGTGACGCGACGCTCGGCGAGGTAAGTAAGAAGACGCGCTGGCGCTGACTCGAGTATAAGCCGAGGGGGGCACTTTTCACCCAAAAAAATGGGCTGAAAATCTCGGCTTATACTCGAGTATATACGGTAGTTTTTCAATGATCTGATTGTTAACTTGTACAAAGTCCAATAAGTGTGTCAAACAAAGGTCTAAGAGTCCAACAACTTTTAAAATTGGTATTTGTTCACAAAGGGACAACACAGGCCAGCCAACGCATTTCAGAAGCCAGAAGATCTCCTCCTCCCTCAGGGCTTAAGAATAATGGAAACACTCAAGGACATAAAAATGGCAGAGTCACCAGGATTTAATTGTTTGCTGCATGATAAATTGGGTAGGACAAAGATCAGTGCGTCACTGGATCAGCATCAATCAGATTATTAATATGTTAAAGTGAAAATATAGGGGATAAAGATTTTAAGCTATTTTAAATGCTGATGAAATCACTTAAATGGATGCTACTCCTAAGCATTTAAAAGTTTTAGTTTCCTGCAGAATCAGCTGGTCTCCTAACCACTGGTCCTGACTTCCTGTTTTAGAGTGATTCCTTACTCAAGCAGAGTGCTATGCAGTCACCTCTGTGTGTGCTAGCAAACTGTGTGTGTCTCAACAAACACACAGACAGAAAAAAGTCAAGCTACTCCCCTCCCCCGTCCCTTTCTCCTCCCTCCAAGCTGGTAGATGAACAGTTGCTGGAGTCTTCACTGATGTTTTTGATCTTGTACTGAACAGGAAGTTCACGGAAGCTGAATTGAGAGACTTGAATTGAAAAACACATATAGCCCGACTACATTACAATAAAAATGGTTTCATTTGAGCTTTAAGAGCCTTTCACATAAAGCGATCTAATGAGTAATGCTGATCAATCTGGCCTGGATTCAGTTTGCTTGGGCACTGACTGAACCCAGCCAAAAATCCAGGTTCAGGACTGAACCCAGGTCAACTTGTGTCCAAGCAACCAATGGCATTGTGCACCTTGCACAGTCTTACTGGTTGCTAGAACACAAGAAGTTAGATTGCACAGTGTCAGCGGTTGCTAGGAAGCAGGTGTGTGCACCATATTAACCAATTTTACCATTGGGCCACCAGCATCTTAGCAACTAATAATGCTGTGTGGCCTGCACTTTGTCATTGTCCGTTAAGACACTGGTGGCCCCACAGCCTCATAGGTTGTTATGGTGTAATCAACTGCAAAAAAGTTCAGAGAAAAGTTACAATTTTTTTTTGTGGCTCCTGGTGAAATCAAACCTAGGTGTCTGGTGTGTATCCTGGAAAAACAAAACCCATCCCCAATATCTATCCGGGCCATCAAAAGTGAATCGGCCCCACCGTAATCGCCAACAGATGCCAGCTCGCCAAACAAACAACATCAGCGGTGAGGCATCCACACAGGCCACAAACAAAGCTTAGATCCTCCAAGTACAAATGGATCCCCCTTCCTAGCGGGATCACAGAACATCCTGCAGGACTCCTTCCACCCTTCTTGAACACCAAGGAGAAGCCAACATTAACACCTCTCACGCAAGAGTAACATCATCAGCTGTGAGGGTAATGTACATGTTTTTTCTATTCCATTGCCTGCTCTATTTTTTGGTTTCCCCTGTCAATTTGGTACTGGATCCTTCTTCCCCACCCGGCGGACCAAGCTTAGTCCCTTGCAGCCACTGGATGACCCACCTGACACCACACCACTCCTCATGGTCACAAAGTGCTTAGCTTCCTTCAAACCCCATCACATGTGAGTGCATATCAGGGAATAGTGTGTTGCCCCTTTAAAAACTGCACTAGGTTGTGGCTCTCCTGTACTCACCTGCAACCTGTGCAGTTTAGCCATCAGGCACCCAATATTGCTGTGGATGGACCGCACAGAGTCATTGGTTGCAAAGACATAGATGGAGTTTTTGTGTGTGGGCAAACTGGCCAAATCATTCACCTATTCTGCAGACAGCATACAGCTTAGGTTCAGGTCAAACTCATGGTCAACCCAAGCTAAAACTCCTCCGTACAAACAGGCAATGTGATGACAGCATTACCTGTATGCCACTAATCTAGGAAATCTAAAATGTTATCAGTATTCATAGATGCTACAAGTTGCCACAAGTGAAGCTAGCATTAATCAACAGGCATGGAGCAAAGCACAAAGTGCAAACTCCAATGACTGATCATGACATCCAATCAGAAATTACTTTACTGAAGCACAACTGTAAATTATAAATTTAAGTTGCTATGGTGATATAGCACTTTGCACATTGTTATTTTCCTTTTTATACTGTTTTATTGAATAAGCCCTTGAGAGAAACCTAGATTTCAGACATTCCAGGCATCACAGCCATCTTTGTGGCTCATTGGCTACCTTTGGCAGAGAATAAACTGGCAAATTGTACTGCCCCATAGCATAAGATCAAGCTATCAATGGATGATTTACAATGTTGCTTTAAATCAAATTAGTTGCAATGGGACACAGACTGTATAAGTTTTTTTTCCCCAGGAATTTTAAAGTTGGGTCATTTCTGATTTGCTCATTGCCGATTACTCAGTAACCTGCATTCCCATGAATTTTAGACCAGCTGTGCATAAGTGACTAGTCTATTTATCCAACATTTCTTCTACCCTTCAACAAATGCAGAGAAAATTGTCCAAGATTTGAAGAGCAATGATAAACCGTCAAATTCGCTATTCTGTAGCCACACAAGATCTAGAGCTACTGCAGACTTTAGAAGTTTGAAGCAAAAGAAATGAACTAGCCGCAGAGAAGATTTTACTCAGGGAGCACTTAAGATGCCCACTTTTGTGCTTTGGCTATTTGTTAGTTTGCTATTGAAGGCAGCAAAGAGGTTAAATAAAGTAGCTAAAAGTGGTATACTTGGGGGAACACTGGAAAATAATGTCAGCGCATCCCAGAATGCATTGCATATGTTGCTTGTATCCAGACTCTTTGAGATTCAAAAGCAGATTCTAAATGTTTTGTTCCTTGCAAGAGCCTCTTATGGACCATATGGCAAATGTAATGGCTTCTATCTATTCTCTCGCTGAATACAATTTGGAGAATCTGTTGGAAAGAGCTTAACCATCACACCGCTGGCTATAGTAAGTGTTTGGAAAAAATGCTGTGTGGATTACACATGCATTCCAAAGGGGTGACGATTAGAAATCCAAATTTTATGAACAAGGCATGCTGCTAAGGACAGCAGTTAAAGAAGTACATAAGAGCTCATTTTGGGTGTAAATACAAATGGACAAGCAGGTGGGATAATGGACTTGTTCACACGAGGTCATAAACACAGAACGTGCCTTCCTGGCCCATGGATACCCATACAGGATACAATATCCACCACTATACAAGTTTGTATGTGGTGTAAGTAAAGCCAAAATGTGTTTTTTCTGTTTTGGATAGACTTGAAGATCGGGTCTCATTAGGGAGATTTAACTTTACTTCCTGTTCCAGATGCACACCAGGAGGCAATCTCTTCAAAAGTGAGAAATAGTTGTCACCCATTGGAAGGTTTTCACTCATTTCCTGTTCTTGTGAAAATTCAAACATTTTGGATTTCCTATCACTTTTTGTACTGGAGACACTGTTCACCAGGACCAATAGTGAGGCTGAATCTCTCCAGGACACACACATGCAGCAAAAAAGAAATCTTGCAGAGGTCCTAACCCTTCCACATTCTATCTGAAATAAAAATAAAAATGCTAACTAGGGATTGGTGAAGCAATCAGGAAGTTGGTGTAGTGTATATGTTACAAAAACCAAAATTTCCTCTAATTTACTTGCAATGTGCACCTCCGGGTTTCTATAGAATTCAATGGAGAAACTGCCAATGGCTACAGAGAGCAGGTCTGAAAACTGCAACAAATTACAGGAATAAGGCATTGACATTAGTATTACTGACAAACTACACCACTTATAGGCAGCAGACTTTTTACAGAGGCATACCCATTAGAAACTCTACTTTTACTATTGATAAAGAAAATAGGAAGGTATAGCGCTTATTACTAATTAAGCTGCGGATTATCTAGGATCTTCCATCAGGTACAATAGAGCTAATAATAGGCAATGGAAGAAAATGTCATTATTTATTGAAAAAAAAGTTGTTGTTTTTTATGTCCCAAAGGCTTCCAATGGAGGGGACATCATATGTGCAGGAGGGTGAAATATGTGGTCATTTTTATGTATATCTATAGAGGCCTATCAGGATACCACTTGACTTTTTCATTTAACCTAAATTACAAAATTGTAGCAGGGAGATGGAGGTTCTTTTTGCTGCAGCAGCAAGCATAAGACTTAGTTGTGGGGGCAGCTGAGCAGGGAACTCTTACAGAGTGATCAGACAACTGGAGAGCCTGGGAAAGAAGTAAAACCAGTGGGTTGCTCCACAATATCCATCTTTAATCAAACAATTAGTTGTAGGAAAACTGGCCCTTCTTTATTTAGTCATTTATCTGCTTTAAGGTGCAAAGTCAGATACAGAATGACTTTGATAGCCTCAGAACCTTGAATTATTGAGAAACATTTTTATCATTTTCATTTTAAAGTGAATCTGTCACATATGACGCAAAATCATGGCATTGTAGTGCAGACTGAGGCATTGCGGAAACCACTTTTACTATTTAAATTCATGATGTCACTGTCAAGTAATCAGCAGTGGAAAAAAATCAAAGGTTGTGGGACCTTTTATCGCCAACATCTTTGCATGAAATTGCATAGTCAAAGCTCTTAACACTGTTCTATGCCTAGACACAGCAGGAAATTGCTTAATACACCCAGAGTAAATCCTTTATTATACTGTGCCATCCAGACACTGAAAAACTTCAGGAAAACATGTTATTCATCTAATTAACTGCTACATGCCCAAATTCTCTTTTTGTTAGTGGCAGATTCCGTTATTGAATGTAAAAAGGCTGAACTAAAAAAAATACTTTAGTTTTAAAACCAGATATTTAAGGAATGGGATTTGCCCAATCAAATCGGCTAGCACTAGGCAGGCTAAATGCTTTTTATAGATATATTTTTTATTAAAATGTTATAGGCCTTAACAATAGGCTGTTATCTTGACGTCTGGAGGCTGTTAGTGTATGCCCCCCCCAGGCTTATCTCTGCAGGACCTTCAACACCAGATGATTCCCAAATGATGGAATATACAGACTAATTAGAGACAAAACGTTTCCTTCATTGTCAATAAAGCAAGCATATTTCTAAAATTAAATAAAGTAACTCAATGGGTTTTTTCATTCATCCTGCACCAGGTAAGCTCTTCTGTTAAAAAACAAAAGACATACGTTTACAGTAATGAAATTCTATGAATTTCCCCAAATTATTTCCCATTTATTGAATTAATAACAAAGTAGCCATCAGGAATTATCATTACAAACAACATGCAGACTATGTGCCTAGGTGGAATGAAACTCCAAACCACAATGCTGCATAATGAAAACGCTGACCACTTACCCACCATGTGGAAGCATGGTGAACTCCCAGAATAGTAGTAACTACTAACATAGAAGTAACTACTATCAGTCTTTCTCACACTGAGGAAGAGTTCAGAGGCCATTGGAACGTTCAACCACCCACACAAACGAATATCAGTGGGAAGAGTGGCCCACATGCACCATAATGTATACATGGTGTGATAGATGATGTAGTTCTACTCCCCTACCTTTAGCATGATACCAGCCTGTGTGTTTTTAAATTGCATTTATAAAAATCAGTTGAATGCCATGGTGTTCACAGATATCTACTAGCCAAAAATCAGTGCCATCTAAACAAAATATTTTCCAGTCAACAAACAAAATACCTGATAGTGTCCTTTTTCTCTGTACTCCCATAAGTTTAATTTGGAATAACATACCCATGTGGGTTTTTTTTTAATCTTACAACTAAAGCCTCCTCCAGGCACCCAAGTTGTTTCTAAACACTAAAATATTGTCTAAGACTCCGGCTCTAGACAAGCCTGAAGTTCAGTTGTGGGGAACAAATGCGTGTTTCATTTAATAATTTTGAAATTAACATTGCAGTTCCTTCACACCATCATTGTCAGAGGGTTTCCCACGTTTTCTGCCTTGTCTGTGTCTTTTGTAGAGGCATCTAGCATTGGCAAGTTTCAGGAAGTTTAAAAGGTGAAAACAAAGAGAAATTGAGCTGTTGGCAAAAAAAAAGTTAGCTTTCGTTACAGATTATCTTGATCTAGGATACATAAGAATGTTTCCAGGGAGGGTTGACAGAACATAGGAAGGAATATATTTGAAGGACATTGCAGATCTCATGCTCATTGTTCTTGGCTTGGTTGCCTATACCCACTCTTCGTTAGTTCACCTTTACAGCACATTTTATACAAGACCCCCTAAGCATTATAGTATGCCCAGCACAGTGCAAACCACTGTTCAGTAATTAAAAAAGGTGCTCCTTTAGCAGTTGATGCCTGTAGGATGTGTGCGATCTGTCTTCGAAAACCCCTAAGAAGACAACGCCCCCCTTAGACCTGCCGGCAAGACGTGACGCATCACAAGTGCGCCCTAAGTGGATGTTTTGGGCTGGTTCAAGCAGTGCACGCTCTCCCCGCTCAGCTGAGCTGCTGCTACAGAGGGAGAGAGAGTGAACCAACCGGAGTACATGCCCAGTGTGCTCCATCTCCCTTTGTAGCAGCGACTGAGGTGAGTGGAGAGAGCGTGCTCTGCTTGAACAAGCCAAAGCATCCAGCAGGGATGCACTTGTAATGAATGGCACATCCTGGATGGAAAGGGGTCATCAAGCAACCTAGAGGTTTTAAAGAATGGCCTCACACATCCTACATGTTTGGACTGCTAAATGAGCACCTATTTTAACAGCTAAGCAGTGGTTTACAATGTGCTGGGCATGCTGTAATGCATGGGTGGGAGGTGAACACTGCTTTTTGTGTCCGTTAGGGTGATTCACCCATTTATTTGCCCTGTAAGACAGAAAGTGCAGGAAAATCCAGTATTTTTTGTCATGAGAGCAAGAAGTGAGTGCAAACCTTCTAATGGTAACAAATATTCCTATAACATTGTGGAGATTTCTACTCATTTCCTGTTTTGTCCTTAATACAGGAAGTTAATAGTATATGAGCGCACACAATATCCTCTCGGTATGGGCACGCAGTCCCATCTAATAAAGCACAGCCACTGTCCCCTCTACCGATCCACAGCTGGCTCCAAGCCTGCACACTTTACTCGCTGGTTTACGCGTTTCAGGGGCACACACCTTCCTCAGAACTCCCTGAAACGTGAGTACAGTGGGCAGGCTTGGAACCGGCTGTGGATCGGCAGACAGGACCGTGGCTGTGCTTTATTAGATGGCACTGCATGCCCCAACAGAGAGGATATTGTGTGCACTCTTATACTATACCATTGTCAGTAGGTCACTTTTTTAACATTTATAGAATAAAGCGTGTCTACACTTAGATTGGACGCCCTGTTTGTTGTGAGTGTTAAGATACCCAGATCTCTGAGAGCTACCCTCTAGTGGATGAAGCACGGTGATAAGGAGAGCTGTTTATGCTGACTGCGCCTGAAGGGGACTGACATATCTGGAACTACAGTTTGTTAATAGACCTTGGATTTAATCTAGAACAGGTTGTTTTTTTTCACGTTTATTATTTTAGTGAGCAAATGAGTTCTAAATAAGTAACTGCATGCTTATTAGGTCAGATCTCCACTGATTTGTAATTTATTAAATAGCAAAGTGCACGGTGCATTAAACCATTGTAACCAATCCGCACTCACTGAGGTGACTACTGGAACTACTGGAAACTGTAATCTTACTGGTGAGCATCAGCACATAATTATTCATTGCAGTGTTAATGAAAATGCAATCCTTGATGGGGTGTGGGAGATGATTTATAAAATCATTAAGCCATTTCTATGATGTCGGCTGATCGGGAGCAGGAGCACCGCTGTACACCGTTCTGACAGTGGAGCAGTGGTCGCTATGCAAGAGGTTAAAAAGTAAGCTACAGGCTGGGGGACCTTGCAGTCCGTGGAGTGGTCGTTGTGGCTACGCGTTTCGAGGCTCTGTACCTCTTTGTCAAGCCAGAAGTCGTTCTGAGATCGTCCACTGTCAGAACGGTGTACAGCGGTGCTCCTGCTCCCGATCAGCCGACGAGTGGCAGCCTGGCCAGCTGAGCTCTCATTGCACCTGACGGTGAGCGTCCCACTACACGCACAGTGTACTTCGCCTCAACTGGTCATCCGGCCACAAGATTCACCTTCCAACATCCATGGACTGAACAGAAGCCCCACAGCCCGGAGCTCACTCCCACACAGACCAGCCACAGATTCCGCCCTGCGAGCCGTGCTGACAATTAACGGCAAGATACCACCTCGTCCGTCCAAAAGTGAGTCTGCATCAATAGTTACACTATATCTTTTAACTGTTTAACTGTTAAACACCCAGTATTCCAGTGTTGTAACATGTAACCAGAGAGCACCTTGGACATGCACAGTGGAACAAAGCTTCACATGCATCATAACAGTTTTCTGATCAAATAAAAAAAAAAAAAAAATACTCCATGCATGGACAGTTGCCACAATACACTGAAACATATTTATCCCTTTTGCCAATACAAAACACTAATGTTTAAGTGTCAAACGGTAAGACTTTGAAGAGTCTGTGTTACACAGCAACCGAACAAGGAACATCAGGAGTGCACAAGGAAACGAAAATACCATCTGGACTCATCAGTGATACAAGATGAGTGTAGCCCAGAAGAATTTGCAAATGTAAAGTGAGGCAGGAGAAGTGCTTTAGTGATTTAGTAAAGATTCCTGCACTGTGTTGGGACAGAACCTTCTACCAAAGACAATGGTCATATTTCAGAACTGTATGAAAAGTAGACAGATGATGTCAGAGGCAGTGTGAACAGGAACAGCATTCTGTATTAGTCTTAAAGGACAAGAGGTTCTATCAAGGTTGTCATGTGGGGCGTACAAGAGGAGCCATGCAGAGAATCTAGGTGGTCAATGGCTCATCACTGCCCTTCTGCATATTAAAAATCGGTCTCCAGTCAGGAAGCTTGGTGTGTTAAGGAGACATCATGGTGAGCAGAATTTTCAAGTATAACAAAGGTCCATACTAGGCTTTCACTTGAGACATGGGGAAGCTTCCTAAAACAGCACTGGGTTAAAATAATAAAATGATAAATTGATTCTGCATACCATAATACATGGCAAGAATGAACCTGCACTAATGGTAATATGGGGCAGCAGAGATTGACGCTGGAAGGGGTCTGAAATGCTGCCCTGCAAAGGGGTCCACTGCTGTTTGTCAACTTTGGAGTGTGAAAGCTTGTTTAGAAAAACAAATGTGAACAGAGCCGAGATAACAGACACACAGCACCATCAAAGAACGTTAAGTGAAGATTTCAATGTCTAGGAGGCAGGAACTACATCAACAGACTTCACGCTGGGATTGTTGACGTTGCATACATTGCAGAGTTGCTGGTCACAGATAGTATGTGTGCTGCTGTACACACAGTGCAGGAAACCTCTCCAAAGAGGCTACATGAAACTACAAGTCAAATTACACAACTTGGTGGTCATACAGGCCCCTCTGTCATGGTCTCATGCATTAAGCCGTCTGTATTCTCAGTGGCTGCTGGCTCCTCCTTCTTTGGGGCACTGACTTGATGGAGACATACAGAAGGACGGTGGCAGGAAGAGTGCGTCAGTGATGGGTAATGCTGTCGATAGCAGATGTAGGCTAACACCAGACCGATCACACCACCCACAAAGGCATCTGGGAAGTACAGAAAATTATTAAGAAACATTCGATAAACTAGTTAGATATAAAAATGTTCCATTTAAACATATTGAGAAGACACAGCTTACCGGAGTAGCTCTAATTTTCATTCTACCATTTTCATGCTACCATTCATATTCTGACCTAACTGCTTGCTAGTTAATTTCCTATAGTTACCATTATCCTCAGCTTCTTGGAGTGCCTAAAGACAGTATTAACCCCCCCCCCCCTGGTTTTCCCCCTTTTATTTACTTCGA